>NC_072461.1:9940445-10232945 GCF_027596085.1 Anoplopoma fimbria | reverse complement strand
TGGCTGTGAGGGGAGTTTAATTATCGCTGGGTTAAAAACAGTCTGGAACTACATTAAAATAATATCAGGAACATAGATCCACTGAAGCATTCATTTGAATCTTTTTTGAATAAAAGCACCGTCAGCACATCCAGATTCATTATTCAGCATATTTACGTTTCTAATGAGAAGAATTCCCCATGTGGGACAAAACGCCCCGACACTGCTCTGATGTCAGTTTTTCTGCTGTGTCAAATCTTAGCAGAACCAATGAACGTGAAACTGCTCCACGTTGGCTAACGGCTGCAGAACAGAGGGATTATTGTGCACATTTGTCAAACTGGGCAGACCAAAACTCTCTCTCTCTCTCTCTCTCTCTCATGACTGAACTGACTGCATTATGCAGTCTGAGGCAAGCGGGAAGGAATCCTTGCGCTCATCACAAGGACTGTACTATCTCTCTCAGTTGGCCCAGTTGTAGCAGCACGGCAGAATCCCGACCGCTGAGCCATTTAAAGCATGCCATCGACATAACAGGAAGGATGTAGCAGGAAGGATGTCATCATCATCAGTCATGGGGGGGGGTCGGACATAGGGGTCGCGATGAAAGAAGCTTTTTTCTAAATTTATTCATGTCCGAGAAATGACTTTTTTTTATTTTTAATTAACACTGGGTGGATAACAGCTGCACTAATCAATAACATTTATATTTCTATGGATCAAATCGCTATTTGTGATGGGAAAGGAGTTTTAAGTGACAAACCCACAGATAATAGTAATCCCACTACTTGAAGTAGTTTAACCTCTTTTAGCTCATTTTTTTCTTTTTTTTGTTACCTACAAACTCTCATCCACCCTGTGGTCAGCAGCAGCTAATCTAACTTTATTGTTATTATCAAGTCAACTTTTTACGGAAGCATACTGCAACAGCATGTATCATTTTGTAGTTCTGCTAACTCCTACTGCTTGCATGTACTGCATAACACAATTGGTTTCTACAAACATCCACTTAAAGCTGAAAAGGATTTGTTTATCGATGGAAAACTAAAGCAATGATTCGATTTTCATGGATTGCTTAAGTTGTTTTTCCAAGCAAAAACACTGTCTTAGAAGTTTCCGGCTTCTAAAATGTGAAGATTTGCTGCTTTTTTCTCTCTGTTTATTAAAAATCTAAATTATATATACACACTCAGATTTTTGGACCAATGGACTAACACAGTTTTTTTCTTGTTTTCTGTGAAACTGGTTCTTCACTTACTAGATTTTTTTCACTTACTCCTCTATAAAGAATCTACAGATTAATCAATGGTGATAATAATAGTTCCATTTTGGTTGTTTTACATATGATTTGCATACTTTCAACACACCTTTTCAAGTCTGCTTTAACCTCTAACCATTTTACTTGTCTTTTGTAATTGAATAATTGCCTATTTCTGTAATGTTTTTTAAATATATTTTAAAAAATATATATATATTTCTCTCTATTTTATCACCTTTGGAAAGTGTCTTTGAGTTTCATGAAAAGTGCTTCCTAAATACAATTATTATTATTATTATTATTATTATTATTATATAATAATAGATAAACCAACCACTTAGCTGCAAATCAACGTGTGGTTGGATTCTGGGGAGTTATGGGGAGCGTGCGAGATAAAAGCCTCTTGAAAAGGCCACAGAGGAGACCTGAGGGAGGACTGGAGCCATATGCTGCATCGCCTCCAGACTGCCAAAACTATCTCCGGGCGAGGGGAGGGTGAGGATAAGGGAAACCACAATAAAGATAATGGGGGGGGGATAAGGATTGGGAGTGAGAGGAAGAGCTGAAGACACGGTCCAGCACCGTTGCGTAAACCGTAGGGAGGGTTGGTGTTAGGAGAGAAGCCGAGGGTGATAAATGTAGCTTTTTATGAGATATGAAGAAGGAGGGGATGAGAGTATGTCTGTACAGCGCAGTTCCAGTAACACAGGCCTCTGGCAATCCTCAGCTCAGGGTGGGGCAACTGACTCACCGGAAGAACCCCCCCTCACTCCTTCTCAGTAGAACATTCCAGACTAAAAATCACACTTCAGCTACATAAGCTACCTCTAGTAAGACATCTCCACACACACGCACACGCACACACACACACACACACAGACTCCTAGAAGGCCTCTTCCCTGAAAAACTGTAATTACCAATCACACAAAAAATAACCCATCACAGTAAACAAAGGCAGCAGGACTTGGCTGATGATACAGCGCTGACGGTATTTTGGTGAGTCATAGACTGGGTGGATGCAACGCCGAGGCACTGACACGTCGCATCAGCAGCTGAGGGTTTTGGGTTCAGGGTAGGAGATTATGCAAGCGCAATTAAAAAGCAAGCCTGCAGCAAAGAGACATGGAAGGGCTTTCTCACACAAGATGTAGGTACAGGTGTGTGTGTGTGTAGCCTATAGGTTAGGAGGTAGATATTTTGATGATAATGAAGACTGAAAAGGGGTTGCTCATGGTGATGAACCCACAGGTAATTATCGCCTCCATCTCTGCAGCTCTATCTCTGCAGCTCTATCTCTGCTATATGGAGTTTTACATCGTCTTTCAGCTCACTGTTTTGGTTCAATCTCATCGCACTCATCTGAAAAAATGTTTTAGCCTAGCAGAATAAAGAGGATGCTGATAACTCTCGTTGTCACAAAGGCAATGAAAACCTGTTTCAAGTTAGGGAGGTAACACCAGCGTACCATTTATCAAAACAATCGGCGAACAAGCGAAAATAAAACTGATAAGAGTATCAATAAAGAACTGAACCAATAATCAGCATCAATAAAGAGTACTAGTATTGATAAAATCCTAACGATATCCATCCCTAGTGATAATATGGCAGTGTTGTGTTTGTGTGCTGCACTTAAATGGCCAAATAAAGTAATTTAACGGAAAATCTTTGGATTTATGATGTTTTTTTGTTGGGTCAGATTGAACCTTTGGTCCCGGGGGTGCGTATTTTATAGACAAAACAATGAGTCGAATCATCTGTAAAACAATCTGCAAAACAGCCAGTACAGCCCAGTTATTGCAGGTTTAACCCCATGGGACTCATTTCACTTTACAGACAGACACACTGTGTGTATTGTTTTGACGTGAGTGACCTCTGTTCGTGAGTCAGGTTTGCCGACTGAACACAGACACTCGTCCTCATCCCCCGCCAGCCACCGCCACGGTAACAGATGTGTCCCGTTAAGGCCGCTTATGTCATCCTGCTTCCTATCCTGATGTGATTTGCTGGACTTAAATAGGGCCCGCTCACTCTTATCTGCCTATCACATCCTCTGACATGGCGGCATCATCTCATCGCCAGGGATACGGCAGCAACACACCGGGATTCTGTTAAGCAGCGAGGTTCGGCTCTCCTAACTCAACCAGAGAGGATAATGCTTAGGCGGCTAATGCACAAGCTGCTACTTTACGTATAGGCCGGAGCCACATAAGCTGCAAATGACTCTCGCTTTCATAATTCAGCAGACTATTCCTCCATCTTGCTCCCAACATAATCAAAGTCTAGAAGCTGCATTTGGCTCCACACATCCAACTATAAGGTCCATTTGGTTAATTAGTGTTACACTTTGACACACTCACACGTAGCCTGGACCTCGGATCATAAATCACAGCGAAGTAAACAAGCAAGGGAGACAAAGAGTAATGGTGGGGGAGAGACTTTACATGGCGTTAATGACACAGCTACCGAACTGGAGAGAGAAAGTGAGTTGAATATCTTTCATCTAAAACAATAGTGTAAAAGAACTGCTTTGAGTGGAACGAGGTTTGCTCTTAATCTTAATCTCAGGCCGGTGCCTCATCTTGAAATCTGGGTCTGTGTATACCCTCCTGAGCAACGGGCCCAGACTGCAGACACTGAGCTGTAAATACCAGGCCAAGAGAAAAAAAAACAAAAAAAACAAAAAAAACTAAACAACTTGAGGCCCAATGTCCTGGGTTTCGCAAATTCCAAGCATTTTTTTAAAACTCGGCAGGAGCCACCTAGATTCACAGAGGGATACGACTGCGGGGGCCGAGCTGGGATTTCACGGTGGAGGTGGAACGTAAAAAGTCTGCTGCTTATCATCAACGTCTCCAGGGAGTTTGGGGTATGGGGGGGGGGGGGGTCTCTTAGGAGATGTGTAACGGAAAGGCATGTGCCGTGGAGAGCAGTTTGAACTAATAACCCAGACACTGGCAGGGTCCGTGATGAACCTCCTCCATCAGCAATTCAACAACGGGCCTGTCAGTGAGGAGAGGAGAGGAGAGGAGAGGAGAGGAGAGGAGAGGAGAGGAGAGGAGAGGAGAGGAGAGGAGAGTGGAGGCCGGTGACCTGCAAGCTCTCTTGGCCAGAACTGTTTTGGGGGTTTTTTGGGAGGAAAAGGGATCTTTGGCTGATGAAAGTGGGGATACCAGCCAGAGGAGAGGGAGCACAGAGAGAGAGGGGGGGCTGGGGCCTTTTTTTTTTTTCCTTGTGAAAGGCCATTTCACTGCCTGCTGTTACCATAACAACAGACCACAGACGGAGCAGAGGTCGAGGGAGGTGCGTCACAAAACTTTCTCTTCTGGCTTCAAGACACTGAGCACTGGTGCTGCTGTGGGACATTTCAAAGATTAAACCAGAGTTTAAAAAAAAAATGTATAAAAATAAAATAAGGAGGGGGGGGGCATAGTGGAAAAAATAGTTCCTCCACAGATCACCAGAATAAGTGTCTGTTTGTTTTCCCCTTTCTGCCACAGATTGTAACAAGTCGGCACTTTGTGTGTATTTTTTTATTTTATTTATTATTTTTTCCACTGCAGGGCTTTTTTTTGCAACTCTGTCATGTTGATGCAGATCATTGTGAAGCTGCACATGATGCTCCTCTGACATGAGGACACAACACAAGTGGAGCAGGGAGACCCATCAAATCAATGCCATATTGATGCTGTAATATGACACTTTAATGTCATTTATGGGGTTTTGGGGGGGGGGGTTATTGCGACATCGACACGGTGCTCATATAGAAGGTGTTTTTCTTTGGCATTGCAGCTGAGTGCTGCGGTTTTAGGAAGTTATTCAACTGTTTGTAACTGCGACTGAGTGCGAAATAAATATGATTATACTGCTTCACAATGTGAAACGACTGTGTTCTTGTTGAAGGTTAAAAGGGAGTGAATATGGTTGCTGCAGGACATGACAACAACATGGTAGCCACAGAAGCTGGGAGCGCGAGAGCCGCTCGGGTTCACCACCAACAGCTGAGCTCAGTTGTCAAGACGCCGCAGTTCGCGTGGACGCGGATCGAACGTGACAGCGGCGTTTTTCCACTTGAATGAGGGCAAAAAAACCACTGCGGCGTATCAGTACACACACACGCACACACGCACGCACACACACACACACACACACACACACACACACACACACACACAGGGTCCGCATTGGAGCTGCTGCTGTATACGATCTGAATGGTCATTTTTTTTATATTTTTACAAGTCATCATCTGCCCGGTCAGAGGAAAACGAGGCCTGTAGCTATATTGAGCGCCACCCTGCAGCCCTATTTTCAGATTGCATTTAAATGCGACATGTGCCGCCTGTGTGTGCGCGTGTGCGGCACAGGCTGCGCAAAAAAAAAAAAAAAAAAAAAAAAAGGAATGAGCGTAATTAATGGTTGTGGGTTTTTTGTTTTTTTTCCTCCCTGCGTCTCTGCTTACCTGCAGATGTTCCTGGAATCGTATCGGCAGTATCTGAGCCATGTCTGGAGGATTTGTCTCTCTCCGGAGAGTCCGCGAGGAAGGAAAGGGGGGAAGGGGACAGCAGCAGGAGGAGTGGAGGGGTTCTTTCTCTGTTAGTGCCCCCCAAAACGTCCCCTAAAGTCCGATATGATGGGCAGCGGCGGGGTTAGTCTGCGTTGGTATCGCACGAATCCAGTGACTGCTCCCATTCAGCAGCCCCCCTCCCCTTACGCCAGTCCTGAATCGAAAAAGCTCCGCACCTCCGCTAAGGAAAGTAGTCCGCTTCAACTACTACCTCTGTGTGAACCAGTTCCTCCAATCTTTTCTAAAAAAAAAAATCCACGCTGAATTATTGTAAGTGATGACTTCTCATAAGCTCCCCGTGTCGTGGATTTAGTTTTTTGGCTCCTCGGAGCTGTCAATGAAAGCGCGTCGGATGTGCAGTTCGTACCCCTCCGCCGCGGCCCCTTCCCCCCTGCCTACCCCCACCAACTTCGAAATCAGGGCTCGTGACGAGCGCCCCACCTTTGCCCGTGATTTTCTTGAGGATCGCACACACACGCGCACACACACACACACACACACACACACACACACACACACACACACACACACACACACACACACACACACACACACACACACACACACACACTCATCATTCCAGACAAAGTGTGTTGATGTTGTATGTTCCAAAGAGGACTGCCTGCGTTTCAATGTGTTTTTTTCTCCAAGGAGCTGAAAATGCACCTTGTTGACTGACAAGATCTTATCTGCTCTCATCATCATCATCATCATCATCATTTCCATCATGCCATATGAGCAGCAGGTTGTGTACAACTGCAAAAATAGTTACTTACAGTTAGTTAAGAGTTTAACAAACTTTTTTTGTAATGCATTGCACTTTATTTGGTATTAAGACAAACTTGTATGTGATGAGACTCTGTGGACACATTTTTGCATTTGGGTTTAAAAAGAGTGTTTAAAAGAGGCAATCATTTAGATCTGTCAGCTGTTTGCGGTTTGGTCGGAAAAATACTTCCTTTTCAAATTAACAAAGGCCTTTATGCTGAGATGTGAGTCAGTATTACACACAGGATGTGGACAGCGCAGACAGTCTCTTTAAATCAAAAAGCTACTGTTCCAAAGGATCTGACTCACACAATACAGTTCCTCAATTGATAAATTAAGGCTTAAGTTTTGTATGGGAGAAAGAATTAGGTGACGCGTTAAGAATAAAAACTCATTGTGGTAGATTTGAATCTTTTTATTTGGTTAATAAAGGATCTGTTAAATCCTGTTTTTAACCTGTAAACCTGTGGTCATGTGTCTCCATGTCTCGCCATGTAATTGAATTGTCCAGTCAGGGATCTTTGCCTTGTGCCATCCCCCATCACTCTCTCTCCTTTAATTTCCTGTCAATCCTTTTTACTCTTACTACCCAATAAAGGCAAAATTACTCCAAAAAGCTATAAAATAAAACCCATGACTTAAAATGTAATTGGAGTCTCAGTGAACAAATTGAAAACATTTCACCATTACTTCAAAGGGATTCTGCAAGATATGGACGGTGAGCTTGATGTTGCAAATGATGGGGTGAGGATCCTGAGGATGTACCAGTGTTTCAACCCAACAGTACTCCTGTAATAGAGCTACAGGATACCTTACACCCACCTGCTGAATGACTCTGGCTCCAGGAAGTTATTTAGAACTCATATACACCAGCGGCCTATGCAAATACAGCAGCTACAGCCAAACGAGCCTCTGCACATCCGGCCTGTACTGCAATCTGCAAAGTTTTCTAATAAGATTAGACATTTTTTAACTGTTATTATTATTACTTCAAAAACTAAAATACATAGTATAATGATGCTCTATAAATAATTTCATGGCTTTCAGTAACATTTTAGTAAATTAGTCCTTGCTGTAATTTTTACTGTTAAATGCCACAAAATGCTCAATAAACCTAAAATAAAACATCTAAACAGTCAGCTGCTGCAATTTGCATAACTTTATGGATACAGTGCAGACGCTATATGTAAATTACAGTATCTTACTGTACTTTTGAAATTGTGGTAGCTTACACCTAGCCTATACTGCTACTGTTGAAAGGCTACATGACCTCAATGTGTTGCCAATATAAGGATGTGATTTGAATGGTTCACCATTGTCTGTTTATGTATTTCTTGTATCTGGTTTTTTTCTCCAATTATGTTTTCATTTTCCAATATATGGCAAATAAAATGAAGCCAACTAATAAGTCCTCCACTTTGTTGCCTATATTTAGTTTCACTATTGTCACTGATTTTTGTAGTAGGACTATTGCTAACTAATATGTTAGCCTACCTGTTTAATAAAACATATTTACAGTATCATACTGTAAACCAGAGCAGTTATAATGTAAAGCACAATAACTGTTAAACTGTTTTACTGTTAAACAGGCCCTATTATGCTATTTTCCGGGTGCATATTTTTATCTCAAGTTACAGTTACAACATGTTTACATGCGTTAATGCTCATAATCCGCCTTGCTTTTCTCATCCTGGCTGTCCTGCAGCACCTCTTCTCACCCTCTCTCTGAAATGCTCGGTTGTAACGCTTGCTCCTCCCTCCAGAAAGCAAAGTCTGCCCTGATTGGTCAGCTAGCCCGCTCTGTTGTGATTGGTCAACGTTTCACATTTCAAAAAACTCTTCCTCCAGAGCTTCAGCTCCGTCTCTCTCTTTTGTTGTTTGAGGGCCAAACTAGCCGGAAGGAGTTTTACGTCACTAACGTAACATTATGACCTCATAAAGTTACAGAAGTGAAACAGAGAATTCAATGGAGCCGTTTCAGGCAGCTCAGGAGCTTCTGATGGGGAGTGTAACTCCTTTTAGGAGTGGAATTCAGGTTTTACGCTCTACGGACCTTTTACATGTACAAAAATATATAAAACACACTAAAGGAGAGGGAACAAGTGGGAAAGCATAATAGGGCCACTTTAAAACATAATTGCAGTAAAAGTAGTGGAAACAGGTAATCGCAGTAATGTACTGGTAACTATGTTTTCCAGTAAGTTACCGCAATAATACAATAAAATGTTAAACAGTTCTGGCTCTTACTTTGTTGTTAGCCCATTTAATGAGCTCATACGGCTCTGAAACAGGCGATCAACATTACTTAAGCGTTTTTCTTTAACTCTAACATGTGTTTCATGTAGGTTTTTACCCCTTTGGAGTAAAATAATTCACACAGGATTCTGCTATGTTGTATGCGATGACAGGCCCAGGATTTATGGTACGGCCACAGAGAAGGTGGTTTCACTCTAACAGGAAACAGGTGTTACCAGCAGCGTCTGGTCAGTGGCCATATGAAGGCATTGCACACACACAGACACACACGCACAGCTCCTGGTGTCTCAGTAAAACCCACAAACCATGCGCTCACCACACTGACCCTCACTGTGGATCCATCAAAAGTAGAAGGTTGGTGTTTACTCAAAGGACTTAATCAAACACCACAGGAAGCCCAAATTCAGACTATAGTCCAGTTTAACTCATCGTTTCTGGTCATCAACAGTAAATATAAGGAAAATGCGGTAAAATAAATGAAATACAAACGATTTACTTTGTATTGCACAATATCACATTGAAAAGACACCCGTTTCATACAGAAGACCTGGATTAAAAATCAAACTAAAGGTAAACTAAACCTGTGCAAAGATACACACCAAATCTGTACGCATAACAAAAATGTAAATCAAAGAGACATTTATCTCAACATTTCATCAGACATGGTCGTAATGGACATGAGCAGGAGGCACAAAGGGATGCTGGAGCATTTTAACTGCTGAATTATATGTTTTGAGTGTTTAGCAGCGAGTTAAATTCAGTGATCTGACAGCAACATCATCACTTCTGTATCCGATTGGTAGGAAACATACAGAAACAGTTTTGCAACCATTTGCAGTCGCTTTAAAATGACTAGAAAACAGGATCATCTCTGAGCTTTAACATTAACTGACATTTAATCTCAGTTTCGATGCATTAAAAGTTTGCATTGTCTATTTCAATTCATAAAAAACATGAAGAAAACAGCACTCTAGCAGACGTCATAACAGTTAGAGTTGTATTTACAGTTTTGTGACACACGGTAGACCTGCAGAAAACTAGAATATAATCCTCATATAACTCAAATAAGTACATGTTAGTTTTAAGGGCGAGCAGGATACGTTAAATAAGTCGTGCGCTTGGCCTGACTCATGCTGTCTATCAGAAGCAGCTGGTTATTGTTGTAGTGAGAAATCATCTCGTCCAGGGCGCCGAAAATCTGCAAGAAAGAGGACCAAAGCTAAAGTGAGTTAATCGAACAAAAAGCATGAAATTCTTCCAGAATCCCACTCTCTCTATATCTTGTTTGCCCCTCACCTCTTCGTTCTTCTTGCCCTCTTTACCAAGGGCGTAACCTCGAGTCTCCTCCAGGAAGCGGATGGGAATGTTGTAGACCTTCTGCTGGTAGAGCACGGCGAGAGTGTACGGCTGGCGTCCACTCTGGGCTGAACTGTGTCGTATGAGAAAGGCTCCATCCTGCAACGAGGAATAATAATAATAAAAAAAGAATGGAGAGGAAATGTTTTGGGAAATGTCGATAGGAGAATGAGGGCCAAAAGAGAATATAAAGAAGTGAGGGATGGGTTAAGAATTGAGTGGAAAGTAAAAACATATTATACAAATTAAGTTAGTGACTGATTCAGGTTTGGCTTCTATTTGAGTGCCAGCAAACAACATGCACATAAACACTCAGCAAATGTCCCCATTGTCTGTTGCTTGGTTGAATTGAAATTACCCGATTATTATACCCTGAAATGAAACAGAGCCTGGACTGGTTTACCTTGTTGACCCTCAGCAAGTGATCCTCGGCCGTCTTCCTGTTGCAATCCTCAGCAAACCACTCTTTGTCCTGTAATATGACACAGATACATCAACAAACAGTAAACCCGTCCCCCCTAACTAGATTTGTTTTATGTGCAGATTGATGCCATACCTCGTTCCTGTATGGTTTGGTCGCCTTCATACCACCAGAGGAGGCTTAGATAAAAGATAGAAAACATGTCATGTGTTTCCCCAAGGTTTTTAAGGAAAATCTCAACAACAGCCAGATGTTTGAAAAAAGTATGAACTGTGCAATGTTTTGGAGTACTATAAATAAAGAATCTAAGCGGAGACCAAAGGATCACAGTCGTATGAGACAATTAAAAAACCTAAACTCTTTATTTGAAAAATGTGAGCTTACCAGCCGGTTTAGTGTCTGCAACAGGAGGATTCAGAAGGCTGGAATAATGACAAAAAAAAACTAATGTTACACATAGAATTTGATGGTTGCATTTGCAGATGAGGGTCAACTGCAAAAAAAAAAAAAAAAACGTGCCGGAAATTAACGTAAATTGTTCCAACACTTTTGAGAAAAGTGCTAATCCGTCTAACACACCTTTGTTTGGCTTCCTTCAGGTTGGCCGGCAGAGGGGGCTTCATGCCGGGAGTCGGTGGGGGGAGTTTGGGAAGCGTGGCGCGTCTCACTTCGACTGAAGGAGCTACAGAGACATGATGCTCAAAATAATTTATGTGTTTGTGTGCTGATATTTGACCAGCTTTAGCTAGGACAGAAGATTGGGGATCTTTACCCGTATTTGACTCGTTCAAGGAAGACAAGACTGAACTCTGAAATGCAGGAAATTAAAAGTTACTATACTGTAAGGCCTTTATCTTAACGGTCTTACTTCTTAATGAGAACAGAGCTTTGAATGAGGAAACAATATGGCACTGAGATGAATAGACACACTCACAGACTGAGCTCTTGGAACCGGAGGCTTCATCCTGCAGAGAGAGAGAGAGAGAGAGAGAGAGAGAGAGAGAGAGAGAGAGAGAGAGAGAGAGAGAGAGAGAGAGAGTTTAGTTTCATTACATGTTTAGGACCAGGAATTGACTTTAATATCTCTGCCCAATTTGCATTTTGCTGCAAAAACACAGCAGCTTCATTCTCTGATGTGTCATGGAGTTTGAAGCTAAGCAGACTAGGTTATATCATGCTCTGGTTTGGCAGTGGCTTGACAGCCACTCTGTTTATTCCCTGGTTGAGGTGCACTCACATGGGTGTGGCAGAAGGTACAAGTCCAGCACTGGGAGACGGAGACGGAGGCATCCTCATCGGCGCACGAGTGGCCGGAGGGCAAGCTGAGGAGCAGGAAACAAATGGGGGAATTATAATTCTGATATGCATTTTATCATCTAGAAAATAATATTATTTGCCTGGTCATCACTTTGCAGACCGTGAGAACTTAAAGTACAGAACTCTTGTGAAGTGAGATGAAAACATACCAGCTGAAGGTTCTAAATACAGGTCATCGTCGTCTTCCTGAAACCCAAAATGACACACACATAACACACACAAAGTAAAGTATTAGTTTCATTTCATTTATGCGGCTGGTAACAACCAATCATATTCATGCATGCATTGCTTTTACAACCCCTTATACCCCATTATACTGTCACACCAAGGCATTTTGCTGTCTCCTCCCTTGTGTGTTAAGCTTTTGGTATCGCTGATTTTTCTATCTTAACTCACCTGTTCTTCATTTGGATCCAGATATACATCTGAAATGCAGAAAGAAAAAATACTGATCCGTGTCGTTGTGGTATTATACAAGCCTCCGGTGGTGAACGATTAGAAAAAAGCTCTTATAAGCGTTTACAGTATTAAAAAAGGTATAAAGGTTACAGTCGGACACATGTGACGGTGGAGGCATTTAATGCAAGGCAAAGAAATAAATTGTAGACTAAAACCACACATTCGATGAAACACAATTGCACATTGTGATATCTGGCAGGACTGCTGGTTTATTTTTGAATACTTGTGTAGATGTGGTATATTAATGGGACTATATGGAACATTTTTCAAATGACTTTACGTTGTCTTGTAAATTTTATCCAGATTTGAATGATCTGTCGTCATGAATCATTTTGTTCTGTCTTCCCAGCTTCATTATATTGTCTTCTTACTGTAGCTGCAGTTAATGAAATTAATAGGAAAAGTTTCAGGCATTCAGAAATGTGTAATAGAGGGATGTCTCCCTTAAACAATGCAATAGTGGGACATAGAGAGAGATTACTCATGACCTTTGACCTGAGGATTATTCTGTTGACAATGTGACAGAGTACCTTGATTTTTTAAATTTAAAATCTTAATTTTAATACGTTTTTGGCAACATTTTCAGTGCAGACTGATAATTGCTTTGGGGTTCTCACAGATCAGTTTGCCAATGATGCTGGTGTCACTCGAGGTGCAGCTCGGTAGAACAACAGCAGGTGGCACACTCCTACTTTGTTCAAGTCACAGCTTCCATCTTTGCTTCATGACCCAGCTCTTCTATTTATGTTTTTATTCCACACGCACACTGCTGTTGCTGCTGGAAACATTAAACACAATATTCTGTGACTGTTTTTCCTGTGTGCAGCAATGGCAAATGCGATATCTTTCATGGAGTGACTGTGTTTCTGCAAATGGCACATGGCTAATAAAACCAAATAGGTGGTTGCCATATCACTTCAATAATACATTGATGTTCCTCTCAGTCAACAGACATTTACAGGCTGATGAGTTGCCTTCTATGAAAAGCCTATTTGTGTTGGTAGAAGTGATTACTGCACCTTCCTCTGTGTTGGACGCAGGATCTGGAAGAGGAGCAGAGCGGACCATCGGGGGAGGCATCATCTTTCTCCCGGGTTTCTCAGTTCTGTCTATCTCAGGTGCTGAAGAGATGGTATAAGACATGAAGACAGGCTGGGTTATACAATGAATTAACAAAAAAATGCCAAATGGCTGCAAATGAATACAGAAGAATCATTCACCTTTCTTGGTTTTGGTATCAAAGGAGAAATCTTCAGCACGTTGTTTCTGGATGACGGACCATTTAATTAAAAGAAATGCAACATATTTAAATGTTAAATGTTAAATGTCTTGATACAAAGAAACAGACTTCTGGGACACTGAGCTGTTGTTACCGAGGATTTGGCTGGTCTGGGTGGGAGAGCCGCCTGCCTGTGTGGAGGTGTGGGTTTGGGCTGCCTCTCTGCGGAAAAAGCAGGATCGAGGAACAGAATTTTAGGTAAAATGGTGTCAATGCTTAACAGGAACTGTTAATATCCTCACCCTAATCTGCAGTTAAGACTCAGTGCAGTGCTGTTACCCAGATAGACGTTCTCCTCCACTGGTCGCCGTGGGACTTTCGCAGTGTGGCGCTCACAGGGAGGCACTTCATACGTGTCACCGTCATCATCGTCATCATCCTGCCATTAGGAAATATAAAGTTCAGCCATTTTCCCCCACAAAAAATAAGGATAAAGATGTTAAACATGTATGATTTAGCACCTTTAATAAAAGCACCAATTCAAGACCTTGATGTCTTTCTACTTACAAAGTCCTCCTGTGGCCACTCAAACCCTGCATTGTCATCTGGGGGAAAAAAATACATTGGTAGATAATAATGTATGTAATCCAGAAAGGAAACAAAGACAGGAGGAATCAAAACCTCGTCCCTTCATTCGTAGGTGAGGTTAAATCTCACCTGTCCCCCTGGCTGGAGCTGGAGGTCCATTGTGTCTGACGGAGAGAGGAGAGGCAAGAAGCTGCAGTTCATGCATAATACATTAACAGCAGCACTAATGGGATTCTGCTAATGGACACAATACTTACAGGTTCTTAAGTTTCCCAAAGAAGCTCTGAGAAACACAGAAAGCTCACGTAAGTATAGGCAGAGATTTAACACAGACTAAATAAACTTAACTGCGTGCCAGGCTGGTAATCATTCACTTTAACTTATCTATCGGCTTCATCATCAGGCATGAGTCAGAGGCTGCTTTTTGGGGAAGGTCCCCATGATGAACAATAGAGCTTTATTTAGTGCACAAGGTGAAAAAACATACTCGGTGACATCTATGTCCAAAATGTTTCAGTTGTACAAAAGTGTAGCTATAATCCAAGTGTGGGTGTAAAGAGAGCTGGAATAAATATGAAATGGTTCAATATATTATCTTATATGCATACAGTGTGTGGTTATGTACAATGTATGCAGTTCAGCATGCGTGGAATTATTTTGACATTCAAAAACCATAAAAAGGCTTCTTCCATGAATTCATAATTGAGAATACAAAATAATATAACACAAATCATTCTCAAGTGACTTTAAAGGTTTTCAGAAATGTGTTTTACATTTATATATATATAGGAGTTATAGCTGTGGGCAAAAACATAACTAATCACCATAAAATGTCCTATCTATAACAGTCTATTTCAAATCAATTTATTATTTTTACAATTTTGAGGTATTTTATAGTTTTACTCATCCTCAATTCTGAGGGAAATGTTGTACCTTTAATTCAGTTAGTGGTTACCTTGCAAATTATGGTTTAATACGTTAAATTTAACAGTTCTGCTTCCATACTCCCCCTGTCAGTAGCTCACCCCTCTCACGCTGCCTCACTCACCTAATTAGCTCACTCAGTTCACCTGCCAGCCACTCCCTGTCATCCTGCCTCACGCACCTCTCAGCCACTCCCACTTCACCAGCCTGTCACAGCTCTGCCCCTTCTCCCCTGCCACTCTATCTCTCACTCTCCTAATCAGCTCATTCAGTGCACCTGTTAGCCACACCCACCTCATCAGCACAATCACTCTCACCTGCCCACTCTGCTGCACCTGCTCCCTTTAGTATTTAAACCTCTGGCTCACAAACACTCACTGCCAGATCGTTCTCCACACCATGCCAGACTTTCCCCGCATCCATCCTTGGACTGATTCCCCGTTGCCGACCTTTCCCTGTTTGGACTTCTCCACCTTGCTCCTGCCCCGGTAAACGACTCAGCCTTCTGTCCCCGACCACGAGATTCCTGCCTTGCCTCTGGCCCGGTAAATCGCCATAGCCTTCTGTCCCCGACCACGAGTCTAGCCTCCGCTTTCTCTGGTGTCTGTCTGCCTGATCCCATGGCTGTTTGGCTTATCCCCGGCTTGACTTCTTGGTGTGAGTCAACTGGTTCCTTGTTTCCTGCTGTTTGTGTCTGCCTGGAATAAAGCTTCTCACTACTACTCTGTCTGTCGCGCTGCTTCTGGGTCCACACCACACCCGTTACAAATTCAACATAAAATAAACAAATAAATGATGATGTATATTTACAGGTTAAGATCATCATTATTATTCCTTTATTTGTCATGCTTTGTTGTCTTATTCTCAACTGTTATGTTTATTTCTGTGTAAGAGGATTGAAAGCAATGAAAAATCCGAGTCATTGTATGTACACATACTGCCAATACAGCTGATTCTGATTTTATTCACCCTCGGGGAAATTCACAAGTTAACCAGCAGTATAAAAAGTGATTACAATTAGCCCCAACATCACCAGCTGAAACATCAAAGTAATATAAACATTAATGCATCAATACCTTATTCTTAAATGGGACATTCTGCCGTTCTAGCCAACTTTTATTTCAGGTACTTTGAGTATATTTTAATGTTGTACTTTTACTTCACTTGTAACATAGTATTTCTACACTTTGGCATCGATACTTTTACTTAAGACAAATATCTGAGTATTTACTCCACATGACTTTTTGCAGCCTTGTTGTAAAATTAATTGATACAAACAAGTTAACCACATTGAAGCCAAACAGTGGGGTAAACTTATAAAAGAAGCACAGATGGTGCCTTAGTTTGGGCTATTTTTGTTTGATTGGTTACTGTAGGTATCAGTCAGTGCCACCTCTGGTGATCGGTCGTAGGTCAGAAAGAGGGCAGGAGAAAGGGGAAAATAACACGAAGAAAGAGAGAAACAAAGAGGAGACATGCAGAGCTAAGAAAAAAACAGCGTGTTCAAGTAACACCTTATTGATGAAAACAGTAGCCATATATACATCTTTCTCTATTTAATCTCGGTTAATTAGCATGAATGTTAGTCTGTGTTTGTGTTTTGCACAAGCCCCAGTAACTGAAATTGCGTAGCAGTTAGCCGCTGAACTATCGTGATTATAGATGCTTACTGCTCAGCTACAGACTGCTAATTAATTGTAGTGCTAGCATCGGCTAGCAGTAGTCTTTTAGTTAGCTTGCGTAACTGGCAGATAAGTGAACGTTACGAATGTGAGCTTGGACCCGGTGCTGGATTCAAGGTTGGACAGAACCCATGCTGACCGGGTAAGCTGTTTGGGTCCTATCATGAAGACACCTGTTGAGCCTATCAAATGCTGAAAGGTAATATAATGCCATTTCTGCATGTTGGTGTGCATTGTGCAGTCTGGTTTAATCTTTCAGACCATGAACTGTTTCTCCAAAACTGCAACGCTGAGCTGTAAATTGGAATTTCTGTGTTTTTGAAGCGTTGAATTCAAAGATACTATCGGCTAAACTGAATCCAGCCTGCAATTTATTTTTGTTTCTTTGTGTGAGGTAATTCATTATTTCAAAGGTTATTTGTTATTTTAAAGGAGTCTCATTTTTGTTACTTGGGTTTCTGTTTTCTTTAAAATGAAAGGGCAAATATTATTTGTAAATTTCAAAAATAAGTGAGCTTATCCTCAAATAATGATACCAAATACCAAAATTGAAAACCGATTACCCATCCAACTACCGAATATTCGGGTCCAGCCCTAGTTAATACGTTTATTGATTTAAAAACAAGTCTTTATTAACACATTGATATGATTAAGAACACTTAAGCTGCACCTGAAACCGGTTAAAAGCTCTGCTTGCTAATTTAGAATGCTGTCAGCACCTGAGTTAGAAGATTTCAGCGTTTCAGAGAAGGATGGAGAAAGTTCTGAAAAAGATAGTCCATAAGGGAAGCTTGAAACCTGCTTCCGCAGATAAAGCTCGTCTTGTCCAACTCAATAACCCTCTGAGCCTTAAGCATTTTTGGGGCGTTTTTTGCTCGTCACATTTTACTCACTGTGGCCTCGTTTTTCCAGCAATATATAAGTCCTGCACCTCTATTGAAAGAGCACAATCACGACTAGAAGCAGAGAGAACTCAAAAATGTCTTTGGTGCATTGTAACACATTGACATTGCAAAAATTTATTTAAAAAATCATTGAATTCTAGGCACTTAAATGGCTGTGATCAATACATTTCTTAATTATCCGTATGGAGCAAGTTTGACTGTTAAGGACAGGTAACAAACCCTAACATATATCCTCACAACCGGCAAGGTAACCCAACCGGTCATCGTTGGCTTTCTGCAAGTTGACACACAACTTCATCCCGCAGTACCGAACAGGAAGTAGCAACATAGACAAAATAGGCAAAACATTCTACTTGAAAGTGTCAAAGCTCCCTGCAAACATATCTGATGTAGAAAGCAACCAGCTGGATAGGCCCTCCTCTTTGCAGAGCAAGTAGGGGTGTCTCCTGAAGCCATGAGTGTTATGAGTTACGTAAACGTTTGGATTTTGGTTGTCTGACCCAGAAAAGCTTGAACAACCTTATCAAAGCTCAAGATACCAACGCAGTAATCTAAATGTATTTCTCTCATGTGAGTACTACTGCTCATGTCTTCAAAATGGGAGCCTGCCGATCACCATCTACATAAGGTTATACACTGACTATAGATAAGTACCTCCAACAACCCCACTTCAACACACCTGAACTAGCCCTTTATGTAGTTGATATGAGTTTGCTTAAAGGAAATAGTGGTAACAGGGATGAGAAATGCAGATTTAACCAAAGAAACCTTTGAGAGAGGTTTTAAGTTTTGTGTGTTAACATTTTTGTATGAATCAATTCTAATTTGCGTTTGGTTTTCAAGCAATTAATGGATTTGCTAATTGTATAATATACAAATCATAATTTCAAAGATTATTATTTGTTATTTATTTTGAAGGAGTCATATTTGTGTTATTTGTGTTTTTGTTTTATTTCTACTGTTAAGGTAAAATGTTAACCCTTTCATTCCAAAGACTTGCCTGGGGTCAGTTATTTAAAAAAAGGCATAGTCAACTTGTTTCTTTGTGTCATCGAAAGGTATCCTAATTTTTACCCAAAATAGGTAAACTTCTGGGTAGCTGCTACAGTAAATTCACAATTAACGTTTTTTTGAAGCAGAGATTCATGAACACTATCAGTTCACAGAAAAGTTAATCTGCAGGAGGCGGAGACAAACACACACAGGTCAGGCAAAATCAGGAAGTGGAGAGACACTATCTTGGTTTTCCCACAGTTCCAGGCAGCCGTAGAGGAAGTGTTGATGTAAGGTAAATTATTATAGGTGCACAGAGAGGGGGGAGGGACTGCTGAGTTTCTATCTAGCACAGAAAATGTGTGTCACAGTTGCTGTACTGTTGATAAACGAGGAGCAGGTGATAAAAAGGTCCGAAGAGAACCACGCTAGCTGGGTCAAGTGACAGCAACAATGTTCCGCTTTGTGTCAACCTGTTGCAAAATCTCTGTAAAGTGTGATAAGGGGATCAGTGTTCCAGGAGGCCAGCTGGAGGACAACGGAAAAAGTAATTTAAACATGAAGGAAAGAAGGATGCACTGGCCGTCATTCAAATGTGTCACTATTCAGACAGTAGAAGCAGTGTATCTGTGTTGTCACAAGCAGTTATATTATATATGAGTAAAAAAAATAAAAAAAACAGCTACAGGAGTATCATTTTTAACTTTTACACTTGAAAAGAGAGAGACAATACTATATGTGTGGAATATCAGTTATTATATATCGGTGTAACTAACACCACAAACAGGTGCCATGAGAGTATCGATTACTATTTTTTCATCTTCAGTTAAGTCGACCAAACACTGTGTGTACCTTAACGCACAATTCCAAGGGGGATAGATTGTGTTCACACTGTCCGCACATCACCGGCTGGATCTTACCTCCATTTTTTTATGTTGGTTTTCGACAACATACAGGGAACTTCTGCTACAACAAAACATTTTAGAGTTAAGACTTTGTGTTATCACAAAGCCCAACCAAGAAAACCTCTGTAGTAAGATATCACCTTTATACATACGCAATGATATCCCTGTAGACAAATAGGCATGAGAGTTTAAACTTTGTCAGCAAAAATGTTCAAACGTAGGGCTGGGAGATACGGAGAAGGTGAACTATGTTTTTGACCTAATATCTCTATTGATATTTATTGTTGAAATCCCTCAACTCCAAGCTATATATGAAGCTTGAGATTTTATCTGCAAGTGTGCAGAAGTGACACTAATGAAATAATCAATGTGTGTATGATTTTACTCGCTAGATTCCAAATTCATTTGAATTTGATACATTTCAGATGTAAAAAAAACGGTACTACTCAAGTATCAACTGTGATTCAAATGTCAGATATGTTTGATTGAAATATTATAAATTCAGCTTACCTAAGAAACTCATTTTATGGGTCAGTTCAGAAAAGAACGAACGTAAAAGAACCGTGAACAAACTTGGTTGACCTTTATTCTATAGTAAAGCACAACGCTGATACCTGATATACTTTCAGCAAACACGAGTCGTCCGTTTTTTTATCACAACTGTGTAGCTGCCATCATATCTTTCCCCTATCCAGAGCTCCATAAGAGAAAATGCTGAAATAAAAGCAAAAACTCGGTAGGGTTTACAGTTGACTCTGTTACAAAAACAAAAACGATGCCGTAGACAACACCTGCTCACTTCCTTTTTTACTCCACCCATAGTAACCAGAGTGTTTACCAAAGTATGACAAAAAACAAAACGGTACTTTACCATACTCATGATTTGGGGTCCAGTCTCGCAGCTCAAGTCACAAGGAAATGTCTTTGTGTCGGTTGCAGGTGGTTTGGGAGATTGAAAGTGAGCGATACAGAGGGAATGTAAAGAGCAGCTCCAACTGATCTCATTTGCATTTCCTACCTGTGCATGCCAGACAGACAGCCTCACCCGTCGCTGGACTGACTGCCTTTAAATGAGATGCAGCCACTGCACAGCTCAAATATGGTCCCAAGTTCCCCCACCGCAACTTGGCCATATAACCAATTGAGTTTTACATAATTTGCTGCAACTTGTAAACAACATCTCCTATGTACTTGACTTTCCATCAAAAGGGGAAATTAGTTATTAGCTTTTGACACACACACATGCTGTCAATGAAGCTAATAAAGCTAAGTAGTCATCTTAGGAGAAATATACAACATTTAGTAGCATTAATATAGAAGCAAACAAATATTTGCTATTTAAAGATATAGTGCTGTTATGTCTACGTGAAGAGAGAATGAAGTCACTCTCCCTCTGTGTGTGTCGTTATCTGATCTTCTCTGTGCTCTGTTGACATAATCTTTCTTTTAGTGCACGTTAGTGCATGTGAGCGTGCCCCGCTGGTTAGTTCATGTCTGCCACTCTGCACTGCTTTCACACAGTTGATAGGGCTGTTACTGATAACAAAGCAGGGAATAGGAATAATAAAATGTTATTTTCTGATTGTGTTTGTTATGTTGTAAAGCACTAAAACACAGCCACATATGTGGGGGTGCTAGTTTTTAAAGGTACACCTAGCTAAAATCATCACCTCTTTAAAACAGCTTCGCTAAAAGACTAACCATTATAACCTCCATGAAGGTACAGCCTAGTTGTATTCGACTGCATTAGTTGAAGCCTGATGAACTTTATACATTGCTAATTAAGTGTAGGTTTTAATACCACCCCAGTATGATTTATCTTCGGCAATAGTGCACCTTATTTTATGATTTAATGGTGAATAATCATGTGTGGTCTATTTTACGTACAGAACAGTGTGGTACAGAACAACCAGAATGTTTTTTGGAGGACATAAAATGTAATTTATATCTATTATAAATTATAGAATTTTTTCAGTTATGTTTTTGTTTAGATGTATTGTTATTTTTATTATGTATTTTTCTGCTGTTTTTATCTATGTTTAATTTGTATGGGCATTTATTTCCTCGACTCTGCTATCTATTGTTGGTTCATTAGAATGGGATCACTGTAATTTTCCTGTTTTATGGATTAATAAATGTAACCTTAACCTTTGACAATTCAATCAAATGAGTGAAAAAGATAACATTTTCTTAAAAAGTTATTGGTACAGGCAAAAAGGCCCATGAGGTCATCTACAAAACATTGAGACGACCTCAGACACATAGGTCCAAAGCTGTACATGGGTCTGAATGAAAAAGTTGAACTCTGGGGGCACTCGTGTTAGTTGACTGTATATGCACACGCGTGTAAGAAATATCTTCTCTGATTTATGGATGTTGCAGTAATGGTTCACAAATTTGAGAATAAAAATAATCACTTAACAGAGTTTCATCAGTCATGATCCAGGAATGAGCATGAAGATGATAAACTGAGACCTTTTCCTTTCCAACTTAGTGACCTTATTTAAGCTGTCATGATGTAACAAATTCATCAGTAATTTATCAAAGATGATAAAATTCCACAGGTTAAAAAGCACAGAGAACAAAAAAAAGGATTTATTACAAATATTATTTATTGACAAAGGAGTATGTTGCCAGATGTGGTTATAATGACAGAGACAATAAATTATTAAACTACACACTACAAAAGTAGTTTCTCCAATACAAAATAAAATACACATAAATATTAACTTAGTAAAAAAACATCTAAAACCCAATCCCAGAACAAAGTGAGTTTGTTAAGGAGATACTTTTTGCAGTCAATAAGCAGTTTCAATGTAGAACAGCACCAAGTCATTTACAATATAAAAAGTTATATATCAGACAATATAACTGTTATATACATGCTGGGCTCAACCCAGGTGTCTGGTGGATAAATGCTCTGGAAAAGCTCATTTAAAAACAAGTCATAAGAAAAAAATGGGGTTTGTTGAATAGAGTGAGTATCTCAGAGCTTCCACCTGTCAAAATCTAATCCCATCTAGAAGGCAGCGGGGAGCTGAAGGAGTACAAACTGCAACAACAAGCATAATCTGAACCAGCAGATAGATTTTGTGTTTTGGTCTGCAACCCCTACAGCCCCAAAGAAAGCAAATGCAGAACATTTGTAATTGAGGCAACGTAACCTCACATCTAGAAAACACAATCTTTGCACAAAACTTTAAAAAATCCCTAAATTCTTATGCGAACTACTGTGATGTGCAAAGTAAATGCCTGTGTTGAGTGGAGTGGGCTTTTGGATTGAAATAGCTACGGACCTGATGTCTACCAACCGTGACTTATTTGTATAAAACAGCACGAAGCCAACCAGAAAGAGCAGAGGAATACACAAATATTCCGTGTTTTTCCTGTTAGGTTCAATGCCCGAACCTCTAGTTTTTGGTGGACGAAATATTCAGAAAATGCACAAAAACGCTGCTTGCGTTAAGAGATAAGAATGTATTATCACGATCAAGATGGCCCAGAACGAGGAAAAAGAGTTTGTCCTGTGTTTCTGTCCACATGAAAACTCATGATTGATCACTCTGTTGGCGTGGTCCTGCTGGTTTAAAACCTCCATCAGTTTGGATTTAGATCAACAGATCTACAGAACAACAGAATCAAGAGTCCTGTGGACTTCTCTCTGTGTATCTTCACAATGATCAACATATCTGCGTTTTCCTGCTTTACACACTTGAGTTTATGGGTGTGGTCATCCATCAACGTCATCTTTGCAGTCGCTCTTCCTTTAGACAGGGTTTGCCTTGATTTTGCTGTTGATCCAGTCGATGTATTTGGTGACTCGGGTGTAGACCCCAGGCTTATCCTTCTGCCCGCACCCGTCGCCCCAGCTGATCACGCCCATCAGAGTCATCTTGTCATTGTTGCGACAGACGAGCGGGCCGCCAGAGTCTCCCTGTGGGTGAACGTCAAGAAGGGAAATGGAGAGAGAGAGGAAAAATTAGATCCAGTAAATCAGCATTGATTTAGTTTGAGTTCAAGCATAAAACGAGGTGTTCTCACCTTGCAGGCATCGTCCAGGCCACGGGTATCACCCGCACACAGCATGTTGGAGGTGACCGTGCGCTGGGACAGCACGTCTGGGACGCAGCGCTCTTTGGGCCAGAGGCGAACGAAACCTCTCTTTACGCGCTCGGAGAACTCAGCAGCAACTGTGGAGAGAGTGTTAAAATTAGAGTCTCAATGCCCATAAACAAACCAGTTAAAGGTTTGGTGTAAAAGCTCACACTGCCGTCTGCTGGTCAGTCAAGAGAGAGAGATGCGTTTGCCACAATGGTACCCAATGCAAAATTAGAGAGTGCCGGTTGTTTGCTTACATTCAGAGTCTTTTCCGTAGCCTGAGATCTCACACTCGGTCCAGTCGGGCAGCACCAGCCCACGTTCAGGCAGACACGCAGGAAGAACCTCTGGAGAGTTTACAGCACAGATGCCAATGTCCGTCTTTAGCTTCAAGAGTGCTGCAAGTGGAAAAGTGACCAGAGGAAAAGTCAGGGTAATGTATTGGGGAGACCGAGGGACAGAAACTGAGGGATGACTGTTTTTAGTGTTTTAACAAGCATTTGCTGCCCACCTAAGGTTCCATATCATCACTGCTGGGGGAGGACATAGTAACTAAAGTGTCTCGGTCAATTATCATCATTATAGCATGACAAAACTCTGTTTCAAAATGCTGTTTTCAGTATCAACAGTCATCATTATATAACAATGAAATCACAGTTTCTTGAAATGTTCACTCACCGATGTCATTGTCAAATGTTTCGTTGTTGAATTTCTCGTGATTCCAGTACTTCTCAACCTGGAAAATCTGTTCGCTGCTGGAATTCTGCTTCCGGAAGGTTCTTCCCAAAATCACTTCCAGTTTTTCTGCTTTATCGCTGAAAAAAACCAAAAAAAAAAAACAGTTTGTACGTTGCATGGCAAAAGTATTAAATCATGTATTTGTGTGTGTGTGCATCTGTCATTCTTACTTGTCCTCGAAGCAGTGTGCAGCAGACAGGACCCAACAGGAGTCAATGAGGACTCCTCCGCATCGGTGAAAGTGTTTTCTGTGGCGGGCCTGGTAAACGTTAATGGCCGTCTGCCACGGCTGCTCCGTTATGTCGCTCTGTCTGCCACCAAACATGCGGAATGCCGGGCGATTCAGGGTGTTGTCTAAGCGCTGGCCACATGTTGCTATGAAGAGGAAAGGTTTGCAGGACGATGGTTAAATAACTGTAAGATTACCGCACATTGAACACATCAGAACGATCTGAATGATTTTCTTTGGATGCGAAGATCTCCTACCTCTGTTATTGTTGTTAGTGGTCGGGGCACGTGGGCCAAGAGTGCTGATGACGGATGGACGTCTCGCTAAAAAAGACAATTATTAGCAGGTAAGTCTCATAGCATATTGATGCATGGAAGATTTTAGTTACTAAACTTAATTAATTTCTTGCGTCAGTCTTTATAATCTCACTTCAATGTTTTGCTGCAAAATGAAACAATGGAAATAAAGGAACTCACAGCATTTGGGTATGTCACACAGCTCCCAGGTCAGCTGCATGCTCTTGTAGGTGTGACACCACGGACCTGCGTCACCGTCTGGATTCCTATTTGATAAAGGAATAATAAAAGCAACGGAAGCCTGAGTTGTTATCATCTTTCCGCAAGCAAGGGGAACCTCTGACAATGAACAATGGTGCTGGCATGTGTACCTGCAGAAGCTGTGGCTGCCTAGTCCATTCTCCAGTGCGTCAGATCCCCAAGCGTTGTTCACCTTGCGCTTGACGGCAGGAGAATCCCACGGGAGACAGTGAGAGCCGCTCTTCGTGACGGATTTCGTGCCTCGGTATGACTGACCCGAGCCCTGCACACATTCTTGGTACCCATCTAGAACGCAAGGAGTAACCAAGTGTCAAAGCAATTCATTGTTTGATTAGAACTATTTCAGTTTAGCTTTTCTTGTAAAGCTGTACCTTCTGGACATTTGGGCATGGAACAAAAATCCCAGGTGATCTGAGTGCCTTTATAGATGTAACACCAAGGAGTGCTGTCGTTGTCAGGGTTCCTGAGGGGAAGATGGGGAAGAATGGCAAGGACAATGAGCAAGAATTGTTCATGGCACACGTAAATGGAATGAAGTAAAACAGCACGTCTTAAACTCAGAACATATATCAACTTTGACTACCTATTTAAGTTTCCTACCAGATGCTGTCCTTACTCCGGCACTAAACAGATCACACTGTTCACAACGTACCTGCAGAAGTTGTGATTGCCCAGTCCAAGGCTGCTGGCGTCCACTTTCCTAGCAGTGAACCTCCTTCCCCTCAGAGACGTAGAGTTCCAGTTGATGCACTCCGCTCCTGAATGGCTGATGCTCCACGTGCCTCGGTATCCTTCACCCTGACCCACAATGCATTTCTCATTGGAGTCTGTTGAGGAAAGGGACAGAGTTAATATGGATATAATGTCACTCATTTGTATGCGAGACTGAGACTAATTATTTTATACTGAAACAATAAAGCATGTTTATTGGATCTGGAAAAATTTGGACATATAATGAAAACATTGTTATTTCTTACATAAGACATTTAATTCTGTCCTAACTTGTGTCCTAATGGCGTTTATATAGTATTTTTTTCCCCAATTAGTGGTTTGAAACAATGACCAAACCTGAACTATGATGATCATAAATGCCGGTTATTGAATCTGGGCATCGTTACTCATTACTCTTTGGCTGAAATCACTTGGCTGTGACCAGTGGGGTTGGCATAATTATCCCACTGAGAGGGTGTGGCGTTCTCGAAGCCTTTACACAGTCACCCGCAGAAACAAAAACATTCATATCCCAGAATGTCTTTCCATGGTTTACGGTTCTTCGCTCCAAACCACAGGCCCATGACACCTACTGTGTGTGTCACACGGTCAGACTGTGACCTTATCTAGAGTCACTGACGAGTACGTAGAGCGTTTTGATCAGTGTTGTGTCACCGGCCATGTTTATTGGTGCTTTGAACAGCCCGAAGACATGCTTAATACATGCAAACTGAATACTAGACATAGAGAGAGATCTGGGGTGTACATTTTGAACCCCAAACCAGAATTTGTAAATTGAAAATTTGGGGATTTTGGATTGGACAACATAAGATTTCACATTGGACCCTACCTCTTACATTAAGCAAAACATGTTTGATCCATTATCCATGAAAAAAGCAGGTTAATTGCGCCGTAGATTGAAGAGTTTGTGGAGCACTTACTGATCTCACACTGAGTCCCACTGAAGCCTGGGGGACACTGGCAAATGTAGTCTGAAGTGTACACGGCCTCCTTACAGGTTCCTCCGTTGTAGCACTGAGAAACGTAGCAGTCTGGGAGGGGCAGACAGTAGAGCCGGGTTAGTCAGTCATACGTCATCCGGTTCTTCAGAACACAACACTAATCATACAATAACATTTATGATTGATACAGAAGATTACATTTCTGGGTTTGGTCTTGTGTGTCAGATTTATGCAGAAAGGTTTGTGTGCGTGGTTCATCTTGACTCCATCTCCAGTGCTTTACTTTTAAAAACACTGTGTCGCGCCAATGGGTTTCTTTCTAGAGCAGAACTGGTTTTATGCCATCCCCGTTTATTATTATTTCAACATTTCCTCAAGTCTAGCGTTCCAAATAACAGCTGCCCCACTCGCTCCCAGTGGTATGAGCTCACAGAGCTTGGCCAGCTGAAAATGTGGTTGTAATTTGTCTGAGGGAGAGGCGATTGCGCTTCACAGAATTCGTCAATGGGGGTGAATGTGCGCACCATGGCCCGTCTGGCGAGAGTATTTCAAACAATCTCAGACTAAACTACACCCACTGGAAATCACAGAAACCCAAGGCTCTTCATTTGGATGCATTGGAATAACAAGGGACTCGGACACATGAGCCAGGAAAACCAAGAAAAAAATAATCATCTGAGGTTGTAACAGCAAGTTAGAGGTAACGTGAAATTATAATGAAAGACCGAGGTCAGTGAGGGCAGGCAAGCAGACAGACAAATGAACCAACAGAAGATATCATACTTGCTCATTGCAAATAAACAAAAAGTCTGATTAGAAAGAGACAAGAAAGTCACACTCACTGATGATGGGCACAATATGACAAAACTCTTTTCCTTTCACACAACGGCAATACTCCACGCGCTGTCCCCTCCATCGCAGCCAAGTGTCCCAATAACCACGCACAGCTGACGTCTCACCATCCAAACATTGAACTGAGAAGACACACGCACAAACAGTGAGTATACAGCCAACCGAACAGGAAGACACAGCAAACGGAAATCATTGTCACATGTAAAAGGGGGTTACAAACACAAAGGTGCATAAATGGTGAGGAAGACAAACACGTGAATTTAAAAGAATCTGAGGATGGTGATGGTGGTGGTGGTGGTGGTGGTGTTAATAAGAAAGACAAACAGAAGTGTGATGGAGTCTCACGGGAGGTGTCAAAGGAGGGTGGAGACTTCTTGACATGAATAATCAAAAGCGTCCGTCTGGCTGGCTCCCTGACGGGCTCACCTCTGTAAAAACGGGTCCCTCTCTTAGTGCGGAGCAGCTCCACCTGCAACGGAGAAAAGAAACTGTTAAACTGACCATCCGTAAATAAGAACAGGTTGCATGGCATTGGTTTTCCAAACCCAGGCAGCCAATGGAAAAAATTATGGACTTGCAACGACTTGAAACTTCCTTGCAAGCCGCATTTATTTTTAAGTTTTATTTAAACATCACTTTTTAGTACTGAGAGTGCAGTAGTGCTCCAATACCCAAGATGTGAGAGTTAGCTGCAGGACAACAGTGAGTTTATGAGCTATACTGTTTCAAAATCAAGTTAATATCTAAAAAAAAGATACATATATTTGTGAAAAAATTCATAAAGTAGCTGTTGCATTTAAAATATAGTTGTCCAGCAGCGCACTCTTAAGTCTCTTAAGACTTTGAGGGCAGCACCAAGGAGGCGTTTTCAAACCAAGCAATGCAACAAAAAGACAAATGCAAAAAAATATAAAAACTGACTAAATGTTTGCTCAGGTGGGCTATAAAGTACACACATTGATTTGTATTGTCAAATCAATGTGTGTTCAAGCCTTGTCAAGTATGTAGGGTTTGCAGAGAATGGGGCTGAAATGAGGAGGATGTAGGACTTACATTGTCCGCTAGGCAGCAGCAGAGAGCAGACAGGAGCATTAACAGTGTTCTGGTCATGGCTTCTCAAGTGGTCTTCAATTTTCTGGAGGAAGAACATAAATACATATTAGAAAAAAAGATTTTACAAGCTAATACAGTCAAGGTGGGCAATATAAAAGCGCTGATACCTAGAGAGGATGTGTGTGTTTTGTGACTCAGCCTGGATTTGATTGTTGTATGTCTTTACATCTAAATCCTCTGTCATGAATCTGTCATTGATGCTGAGCCAACAATTGCAGGAAAGCCATCGACATTGGTCATCTTCCTCCCTCCACCACTGCGGCTGAGGATATTACCGCAGAGGAAATGGCGGGGGTAATGTGGATGCTTGTAGGAAGCTGGAGGTAATTTCTAGGTTCTTGAAGTTGTGTTGACTTGTTGACCGAGACAGGAAGTTTTAACAGCCCGTTCAGTCTGATAGGACGACTATTTTAACAATTAATGTCCAGCTCGCTCACACAGCAGAGAGTTTCGGCACCATACATGACATCATTCCTTCTCTAACCACGCAGAGCTGCAGCTGTGGGACGATTAAGTGACTCAGGACTTTAGAAGGAGGTAAACAGAAGGGAAAGCCCCGAGCGAGAAAAAGTAACCAAGCTCATATTTCCCTTTTATATACTTCTGGATAAGGATGTCTGATCACAGACTTGTTTCTCTTCTCTGTTTCTTAAAGAAGTCATATTGTGCAGAAAATAGGCAGGGAGATGAGCGCCTGTTGCTCCCAAGTCAAGTGTGAGTGAACGTGAGTCACAAAAGAAGGAGAGGGGTGTGAGTGGAGGAAAATGGGACAGAGAAGAAAAAAGAAAGTTGCACACAACGAGGGCTGAAAAGTAGAGATGACCTCAATATAAAAAAAATATATTCTACAGACACTCGCATGCAACGACCCAGACGTACAGCAGAAACCATATATATACAAGCTCTACGTCGGCTGGTTCTCCACTGACTCACCTCCTGTGGTTGACTCTGCTAATACAAAACAGGGACTGTGTGTGTTTTGATCTATCAGTAAAACAGCTACGCTGGCAACCACACACACACACACCCACAAAGTGTTCAGGAATGTGGGGCTAATCGACAACCCCATACACACAAAGATTTACTTCTCATTGTTCAATAGAGCAAAAGGCTCCCTCTTAGGATTTGACTTGTAAAACTCACACACATGCTTTCTCACACTCACCATTAAGAGGACGGGTCCCTTGAAAGCCGTCCTCGCTCTACACAAATAAAAACAAAACCCGTTGTACTGCGCTTTTAACCCCCCAGACAGAGCCTCACTGGCAGGGCGACAACAACGCACCAGTTTTGTTTCCTTTGTGCAGCTGCTCTGCTCGTTCATCCCCACACACACACGCACGCACACACACACGCACACACACGCACGCACGCGCACTTACACACAAACACACACTCTCTCCAGCCCTGTCAGCTAAAAACACATGTTTCCTGCTGAGGTACTGGCAGCGAGGGGGGGCCCCAGTGCAGTTCAGGAAACGTACAAACATATCAACACATGCACGCCCCAAAAACACACACCAACATGCCAGATATGGAGCTATACCCCACCCTTTTTTTTTTTTAAGTCTGCAGTATCTGACATGCAGGGGCCTTGTTTGGGAGACTTCAACTAGGCTCCTCTGACAATCCTACAATGCAATTGGCCCAAGTTTTAGCTGTTTCTCTGCGGTCAGCCTAACAACGTTTTATGCATGTGAAGAGACAGGAAAACACAAACTAAACATGACAACGTCTGAATTAAACTGTGGCCTCTCTTTTAATTTGGTGTAGTATAAAGTGGAACTAACTTCTAAGAGGTGTTCGGCTCTTGGACATTTTTTGTGTGTGTTGCAGTTTTATAACTTTCTATATAATCTCTTAGTAGCTTCACCATTAGATGTATAGCATGTGTTCTTTTTCAGGAAACTGGGGCTATTTAGAAATAGTTGATGTGAATTTATGTTTGCCTGGAGATGCATTTTATTTGAATTGAAAGTGTCAAATATAATGACTCTTTAGATCTGTTGGGTTGGTCTAGTTCTAACTGTGGGCTTACAACAACTACACAACCAGCAAATGAAATAGGCCAAAAACTATGAAGTGTAGCAAATAAACATTTACCTAAAAATACATTTAATTCAGGTTTTACTTAAGTCAAACTATGTCACTAAACTTTATGACTGCATGGATAAATAGCCAAAAAACGAGCCCGGTCCCACTGGCACTGATGGGGTTAAAGCATTTGTCAGTTAATAGTTGAAACATGTACAGCCCAGTATGCAGCCTGAGGAGAGTGTGGTTCCCCTCTAGTAGGTCAAATATGATCGGAAGAAATGAAAACATCTTTGGAGTGAGCAGCAGCCAGACTGTGAGTCACCAGCAGCTTCACAACAGCAGTTTTGAGAAGCACCACGTCAAAAGAGTGAACGCATGCAGCGGACGATAAGACACAAACACAAACATGCTCACGGGATATTATGTCCGAAAGGCCCCAAGTTAATGTTTCACGCCAACATCACTCATTTCCTATTAGTGTGCCGTTTCAGTACATTCAAAGAAACCGGTCTGACCACTACCTCAGCTGTGAATTTCCCCGGGACCATTAGCAGGGATGCGCAATGATGTTGGCGCTCGGAGGCCGTGAAGGTTGGAGGTGAGACATTCTGGTCTTCCAGTAACAAGGCCCTAAAAAAAGTCTACCACGGTGATAACGGTTGGAAGGCCGAGCTTGGATACATAGTTGCATCTGCCTGTGAGGTTCAAGTTATGGTTCACAGAGCACTTTAAAGCATCTCTGAGGTTTTTCTTTTTCCTGTCTCTCTTCTGTGCAAAATGTCAAAAAAACTGACACCTCATAAAGTTCTTAGAGCTGGTGAACTGCCAGTGCTGGCACCCAAGGGGACGAACTGGCAGAGGAAACACCTTCACAGTGAGCATTGTGGCACTTTTACAGTCTTATTCCCTTTGGCGCTGAAGTTCGTTTCATCACAATATTTCCTTAAAGGCTCAACATTCGTGGGATCGGATTGGGAAAACTATTCTCTTTTCAAAGCAGGTTGGCGCTGGCTGCAAATCTGAACACCACAACACGCTTTTTTTTAAACTCGTTTGACCTGCTGGGATCCATAAACCTGCATTCAACCGGCACAATAGCTTCAGTTTAGGTGTTGTTCCTTAATTTAAGAGTTTTGCATGTTTGCTGATGATGTGTTATGGCATGCAATGTCTTGTCTGTAAGCTGCTTAGCAGGAATTATGCATTCTTTACTCTGGGTTTTTTTTTTCAGCCAAGCTTCGTTAAACCAGCTGCGATCCGTCTCCGGAAAAAAAAGTCCCCACAAAACAGAGGGACGCATTGTTGCCTTCACAGCCTCCCTGTGTGAGCAACACGAATCCTTGAATTCCTTATCAGACAGAAACCACACACCCACAAAGCCAAAAGAGGCAGGTAGAAAGAGAGATTTTAGTACAAGGAGACAGCTATGTGGAAGGAGATGAAAGGATGGAGAGCGAGAGAGCGAGAGGAGGAAGGGGTTAAAAAGAGGGAGAGGGGGGAGATGAAATCTAATCCAAAAGGTCAGCAGAAAGACGGTGAGTAGTCCTGAGTCACCCCAGCTTCCAGGACTGCACAGAGACACATGGAGGAAGGGACACAGATGGAGCCATTGATGGGATTTAGAAACAGTATCGAGGCGATTAAATGAAAGATGCAGTTCAGAGGGAATAATAGAGAAGAGAAAGATGGTTGGGTTTCCTTTTGTTCAAGTGAAACGTGGCTTAGTTGAAGCTCAGTATTGGTTTCAATGTCATCCTCCAGTCTGATTGTACCCAGGCTCTGATCCACTCTTAACTTACAACTTCTGATCCTGTGAGTCACACAAACATCAGCGGGGCACAAACAGAGCCGACTACACTGCCAGATAATGGAGAATACAAACTCTACCTTCTCTAAACATGCGACCAGTATCAGTGCGATGGAGAGTATCAGCGCTGACGGATTCAGAAGGGGGGAGGAGAGAATCCAACTCAGTAGCCTGATAAGAGGCTGCATATCAGTGATCCTCTGCAGGTTTTTGTTCCAGAGTTGTACACAGATAGACACAACACACACACACACGTACAGTGATTAATCACAGTATCGCAGCAGGGATGTTCCTCGATAACAAAGACACACACACACTGAGTCCAGCAGCGGGGCACAAAATCATTGCGTTCCTGTAACATTTTGTGTTGCAAAAAGATCTGAAGCGTCCTTGAAGATGCAAAGTACATATTTTTTGATTTCAAAGAAGTGAAAGGGGAATGTGTGACGAGGTGAGGTAATTCACACGGCGGGTTAAACGGGTGGATGCAGGTGGAGAGAGGTTAATGGAGAGCTGCTGATGTCAGAGCGAGAAAAGCGTTGGGATGCCAAATGAGGTAATCCAAAAATCACAGTTTCACCTCCCCACACAGAGCGAAGAGGATCAAATGAACGTCACCATAATCACAATAATTATCATCCATATAAACTTTGAGGGTCACAGCGTGGAAGCAGTAATATGTAATATTCCCCACTGTTTTTCTGATTTAATTTCACATGAGATATTATTTAATTTGCATTATATAAAGTGGGGATTACTGTGGGAGATTAAACTACAAAACTTTATAAATTATTATAGAATATTATCCAGCCATACTTATTGGTCTCATCAACTTAAAGAATACTGGTTAAAATATCCTAATTGCTTTACATCAAATGTGCCGGATTTCCTCTATTTCCTCGTGACAGATGAAATAACAACCATGCCAAATGTTTCAGGTATCATCATATCAGTCATGAACTCCTCAACTTCACATACTAATGAAGCTTTGATGGCACTAGTCAGGATGAAACACAATAAGAGCGTTCAGGAGAAAACAGCCCGATGCACGAGCTCTGTATAGATCCGAAGCATCTGTAGTAAAAAAAAAAAAAAAAAGAAAATAAAAAAAAGAATGAATACGAAAAACAAGCTCTTACCAAATTAAAAACGTCTCCCGGATCGCTGACTTCTCGGTGTCTCTGCAGCAGGGTTCGTCTCTCGGAATGAGCTGGTGGCCCCTTCTCCTCTCAGTTTTTATCGGAGCGCTCCGGTTCCGCCGGTGCTTGAAAGGGGGGAGGGCTCAGCGGGGAAGCGAGGCTGGCCGGCCGGATGATGATGATGATGATGATGATGATGATGATGATGATGCAGCCCGCTGGGCGGACCCACCCGAAGTTATATTACATTACAGTCATTTAGCAGACGCTTTTATCCAAAGCGACTGACAAGAAGTGTATTCAACATAGGTATTCAAGAGAACTACTAGTCACCAGAAGTCATAAGAGCATCTCCTTTCTTAAGTTCCCACTAGAGCTGCACATAGGGGGAACTACCCTAAAGTATTCTCTCAGGGAGTCTTTAAACGTGCCAGATAAATAAAACTTCAGGAAATAGACCTAAGGAATTCATAATTTGGAAATCGTTTAAAGACAACAGCCAGTATTTATAAAATAAACATTTATATAATGTCTTTTTGAGATATTTTGTTCCTAAAGAGGACAAACAGCCCACCAATCAACACCTGTGAAAAAATAAATATTAATATAGTATTTTATTTAAGTTAATTGATTTAAATATAAATAAATTAGCCAATTTGGCATCAGGGCCATCTCTTTCTCAGAGTTTATTCTTTAGAACATTTGTGAGAAGCATATTATTTGATATTGTTATAATAAGATAAGACAAATGTTATTGATCACACACAGGTAAAAATCAAGGGAATTAAATTATGGATAAGGGACCTAACCTCATAAAACCAGAATGATACATTATGATTATCCATCTTATTTTATCATAAATTTTGTTGTCGTGTTTTCAAACTACTCCAAAGCTACCAGAGCTTCTAAGCTGTGTCTGAGTGAGCATAAAAACTGATCTGCAGTCTGCGATGGGCTGTGGCTGACACTGTATCTGTGTCTGTGCGGTTAACCACCTGGCACCAGGACTCGTTAGTTACAACCAACAATCCTCTCAATCCAAACCGTCCCCTTCCTCAGGAAATCAGTCACAATTAGCCTCCTAAGAATAGCTCCATCTTTCCTCAGAACCCACAGTGATTTTATTTGCATTTGATAATTCACGTTCACTGTTTTTTATTTGTTTTACTGTCTGTTAACTCGGCATTAAATAGCTGAGAACAAACTTGTGGATTTAATGGGCGGCGGTTGCTGGTTTGGCGCCTTTCCTTTTTGTTCCTATTTTTGTTAGATTAGAGCGCACTCCCACTTCTTGATGAGGAAAATCACACAAATCAAATCTTTCAACACAGCCAGGAGTTTTATCTCTGATTAATTTTCTGTTGAAATTTATTAAACAACTTTTATTATCTTGTTTTTTTACTGCCCACTATTTATGTCATGTAATTAAAGGCATTTCTGAAAACAACCACTGTTTTTAAACGCTTTTGTTTGCTGTCTTAATGTGTGGGTGATTGTTTTCACAATTCCTTGAACTCTGACGCTCCTGATCCATAAACAAAGTATCAAATGCCACGTATAATGAATGTACAAGAATCTGTCATGGTGAAGTTTCTCAGAGAGTTCTCAGAGTTTTCTATCTGAGAGGACAGGTGGATGAACATATAGGCCTAAAGGCTATATCACACACATCTCCCAGTGATCTACACACTTTTATGCTGTTGGCTGTAGGCTTACATTTAGTTAACAAATATGACAGTGGTGTTGATCTTCACATATAACTCAAACTTTCATTTTTTTTAACTATTGCTTTAGCAGGTAGAATTCTGTATGAGCTAACACATTAGCCTCATGGCTAGTGTGGGGCTAATGGCTATCTTGGTTAGCAGTTTGCACACATCAACAGTCATAAATTGGGAATGCATACAAATGATACAACAGCAAGGGAATTTGGGGAGTAGGACTTTATACTATAAGTGGAAGTGTGCAAGTAACAGTTGCTACTAGCAACAAAATGTTCAACTGAAAATGACATGAATTTAGCAGAAAATAAACAACCATGGGCTATGTTTACATGACTAAAGGAAGCTAAAAAAGAAAACAAAGGTCTTTCATTATGAGTTCCATCTGACTTCCCTGTTGTGTCCTACTGTCCTCACTGGAAAAGATCATGAAGCAGCAACATGGTTCTTTTTCCGAGTATAAACAGGAAGGTCATTTTGTTTTTCTTACAAACATTTACAATCTGATAAAGTGCGTCTTACACACCCACAGATCACGTCAGAGGCCTGCGAGTAAATACATACAGATGAAGTTTGAGGGTTGAGTCAGAGTAAGCTATCAATTTTGACCTGCGTATATCCAAGAATGAACAGGTGATGAAATTAAAAAACATCCCAGCTGTACTCTGGAAATTCTGAAGTGGCACCCCCTCCAAGTATCGTCAATGATGACATTGCAACATTAGAGATTGTTAAGAACTTAAATTAATATTTGATATAAAGCGGCTCAAATAGGAAGTGTATTTTTGAAGATTAACCGTAGGTTTTAATATCTTAACCTAATTGAGTAGATCTTGTACACCTAACTACAAAAATAATAACGTCTGATTTAAAAAATGGTTTTAGCAAACCATTTGAGACAAAGTATTTGGACCTTCTGTGTATTATAAATTGATACGAGTATTACAAAAACAAGATCCACAGAGACAAGATATTAAAAAGCACAGTAGAAAACATTTTTTAACTAAAGTGGGGAGGCGTAATTCAAGAGGGAGACGTTAAGTAAAAGTTGTCAGGTCATGGAAGCAGATAGGGGGGTGACCCTTCAATGGTTTGGGAAGAAGCTCCAACCATTAACGAGAAGTTGTAAACTGAGCCTATAAGTGTTTCATGTCCATTCCCCAAATAGTACCCTAACCGTAACCCCATAACAACATCAGTGAAAGGGCCTTCATGCATTGTCCTTTTGTAAGCATTAAAGCTACTTTTTTACCTATTAACATTCCTTAGGAATGATACTTGGTCAGATGTCAAAAGGTTAAGGTGCCCTGTCGTTCGTCCCATTCTAGTGAACGTGACATCTCAGGAACGCCTCAAGCGAATTTCTTCAAATTTGTCCAGGTGTACCCTGCCTTCGCCCATTGACAGCTGGGATCGGCGAATTTCTTCAACAACTGGAATCAAGGTTAACTGATAAGATTTTGGTGATCAAAGGTCACAGTGACCTCACAAAAACATGTTCATATGCTAAGTATGACAATTACACACAAATGTTTGAGAGGATAAAATGATTAGGGGTGGTGACATTTTGGACAGACATGGATGTGAACGTCAACAGTACTGGTTGATGGTAATTCTAGTTTATATATAATTTACAAATGTTTTCATTTAGTAAACAAAGAGAGTTAAACTAATCCCTATAAACCTCAGTTTGGGCACCACTGGGTAATGACACCCCCCTATAGCAAAATAGGTTTATAACTTATCCTTCTACCTTTTTACAAAAACAATAAATATATTTTATGATGCATTCTTCACTTTCATAGAACAGATATTGAACATTCAAAGCCACTTTTTTTTCATAGCAAATAAATTATTTTACAAGGCACAGTACTTAACCCGTCAATATGTTTATTGATCCTGTTGTCCGTAGCTGAAGTTTATTATTGTCACATTGATTTAGAGCTGCAGACAAACACCTGCACCATACATGTTCGTTACTGTGCAGTTATGAGTAATTCATTGACACCACCCAGCCAGTCAGAATCAACAATTTCATGACATTGTATTTTTATTTACGTAAATTCAAAATTATTATTTTTTAATTTACATTTACAGTAGTATTTCTGAAACTTAAAGAATTGTATCATTTCAATTGATTCATGTGGGACAGTTCCAGCTAAGTTATGTAAATTGAACTGCAGACTAGAAAGTAAATGAATTCCTCTCACTAAGCTTAAAATATATTTTACACTTTTACATTAAATCGTCTCGAAACAGATTCATCATTCATGTCCAAAGTCACGTGTGAATATCTAGTTTACAAACAGCCATTAAGCTAGCAGCTCGAGACCCGAGCAGCGGACTCTGCCTCCTCGTGGGCGGGTCCCGCCAGGTTTACAGGAAATATGAGTATCAGGAAGTAGTAGAAGTTCTTGAGATTTGTTGTGTCGCCGAAATTGCTACTAAATGTTGAAAGTTAAACTCGGTTAAAGACCGGATACACACAGTGTTCAAAGTCAACCAGGTGCTAAAGCTGCCTACGAAGTTTAAGGTAGGTTTTTAGTTCAAATAATACTTTAGTTGAAGCGCTTTTTCTGCATGAAAATAAAAGCCGAAAACATAAACGTTGCTTTGCTGTGCCTTGTGATAACTTCAGACAACAGGAAACACAAACAGAATGGAAGTGATTTGATTGTGTTTCAGTGTCTAACTGTGTTATGAGCAGAGTGGTTAAGGCAAAAACCAAAACAGCCAGCGTGATACCTGCTAAGACTACAGTATATAACTACATATATAGGTATACAAGGAATGCTTCATACTAGTAGACCTCACACTCCTCCATAGATCCTGTGATGTTTGTTTGGTCCATGTCATTTACTAGTGCTCATTTTACACATTTATTTATCCATTGATTATTTGCTACACAATCATTTAATGAGTTTAGTGACTAAATGTGAGAAAATCATGGTATTTTTTTTAAACGTGTTTGGGAGTTTTTGCTCAACATGGTAAAGATTGTGTGCTTGGTTGGCAAAATAAATAAATAATCGATGTGAGAAAATTTCCCAGAGTTCCCAAGTGATGGCTACAACAGTCCACAACCCCAAGATTTTCAAATTATAATATTATTATAATATACAGAAAAATTCAAACATTTTTAGAAGTTTGAAGCAAACTTTGAAGCAAATTTAAGAAGTTTGAAGGAGAGAATATTAAGTATTTTTTACTTGATACTTGATTATTTATTGAAAGTAGAACTCTCTAGAGAACATTGTTATACCAATTTTTATTTATGATTTTAGCATGGGAAGTGTTAGCATGCTCAAAGACCAGCTGAGCCTGTACCAAGCACAAAGTACAGCCTAGACGGATGAAATATGGGCAAAGGGTTGACAATTTAGAGCTGAGCCTCAGTCCTAAAATATCCACTGTGGAGATGATTAAACCTTTTGATAACAACAAGCCATTTCTCTCTAATGTCACCCTCTGGCCAAACTTAACATTTCTGTGTGGTAATGATCTGTGAGGTGCAAAGGTGCTTCTCCATTTTCTATTAAACATATGTTCTTGTCACACAATGCCTTGGGTAGGACTGTAGACTCAAGTTTGTTCTTGTTATTTGTTTTGTTGGGAGTAGGACCAGCGGAGGAGGCCATGAATCGAGGCATGCAGCAGCAGAGCTGTGGGTCCTGGGAGCTGAAGGAGCGGCTCGGCACCGGAGGCTTTGGGAACGTCACACGATGGCAAAACAAGGTACACGGTGCACTATTCTAACGCACTGTTTCACTGGGTTTTAATCTGTGGCTGTGAAAGGACATGATAGTAGACTGAATGGAAAGAAAAGCAGATGTTAAATTAACAGATTATTATTATTATATTCCTTTATTGATCCCCATGGGGGAAATTCAAGTGTTGCAGCAGCTCAACTACACAGAAACAGTCATAAAATAAAAATAAAAATAGAATAAAATAAAAAATAAGAATACAAATAAAAAATGTACAGTATATCCACATGGGGGGCTGGTCAGCATGATGACAGACTGTGGTCTCCGCTGTTGTTGTACAGTCTGATGGCAGTGGGCACAAATGAGCGTCTGAAGCGCTCAGTCCTGCTCTTTGGTAGAATCAGCCGATGGCTGAAAGAGCTGCCCAGCTGCCACAGTTCCTCATGGAGCGGGTGAGAGGGATTGTCCAGGATGGCTCCGAGTTTGGCCTTCATCCTCCTCTCACCCACTGACTCCAGACTGTCCAGCTCCAGACCCACCACAGAGCTGGCTTTCCTCACCAGCTTGTTGAGCTTGTTGGCATCTCCAGTCCTGATGCCACCACCCCAGCACACCACAGCAAAGAAGAGGGCGCTGGCTACCACAGACTGGTAGAATGCCTTGAGCAGTTTATTGCACACATTGAAGGACCTCAGCCTCCTCAGGAAGAACAGCCTGCTCTGTCCTTTCCTGTATAGGGCGTCAGTGTTGTGTGTCCAGTCCAGTTTATTGTTTATCTGCACCCCAAGGTACTTGTAGGACTCAACCCTCTCCACTTCCCCTCCCTGAATGAAAACAGGGACAGGGGGCTTCTGTTCCTCTGGTAGTCCACCACAAGCTCCTTGGTCTTGCTGATGTTGAGCTTCAGGTGGTTGTTGCTGCACCATGGGATGAAGCTCTCAATCAGTCCTCTGTACTCCTCCTCGTTGTCCCTGGTGATACATCCAACAATGGAGGAGTCATCGGAAAACTTTTGGAGGTGGCAGGAACCAGAGTTGAAGCGGAAGTCCGAGGTGTAGAGAGTGAAGAGGAACGGTGCCAGTACAGTTCCTTGGGGTGCGCCGGTGTTGCTGATCACAGACTCAGAGACACAGCCATCCACCCTGACGTACTGTGGCCGGCCTGTGAGGTAGTCAGTGATCCAGGAAGTGGTGTCGGGGTGCAGGTTCATCTCCAGCAGCTTCTCTCTCAGTAGGGAGGGCTGGATGGTGTTGAAAGCACTGGAGAAGTCAAAGAACATGACTCTCACAGTGCTTCCCAGCTTCTCCAGGTGAGAGAGGGCCTTGTGTGTCAGGTAGATGATGGAGTCCTCCACCCCGATGTGTGGCAGATAGGCGAACTGTAGTGGGTCCAGGAAAGCTGTAAGCTGGGTCCTCAGGTGCCGCAGAACCAGTCTCTCCAGGGTCTTCATGACATGTGATGTCAGGGCCACAGGTCTGTAGTCATTAAGACCGCTGGGACGACTCTTCTTCGGCACCGGGACAATGCAGGACGTCTTCCAGATTGTGGGCACCTTCTTCAACCTCAGGGAGAGATTGAAGAGGTGCCTGAGAGGAGCTGCCAGCTGTCCAGCACACACTTTCAGCAACCTAGGGCTGATGTCATCAGGTCCACTGGCTTTGCTTATCTGAAGCCTGGAGAGCTGATGCTGTACCTGGATGGTGGTGAAGGTGGGGCTGGGTGGTGAGGGGTTTGAAGGGAGCTGTGAGCTCCTGGCCGTGGGTGAACAGTTGTAGGGGGGGATGGGGGGAGTGATGGGCTGTCCTGGTCCACATCTGTGGAGATGTTGGTCTTACAATGACTAAAGAAATAAGATCAAGCTTTTTTAGCGGACAGATGGAAGAAAACTTAAGTTGTCTGGCGGTCGTTTTCCAGCAGACATCAACACCATCGCCATCAGTGCAATAAACATATCATCAAAATCAAAGCTGTAAAAAGATATTATTGTTGCGCTGATCAAATATAAAGGTCATAGCAGGCTTTTGTCAAGTAAACTCATATATAAAACTAATACAAAACTTACAATAAGTACATTTAAAAAATAAAATACTTAATTGTCCTATTTCCAAAGTAACCAATAAGCATATATTTGTACATTGTGGCATATTGCACCTTTAGAAAATGCCAAACACTGAATCCAAAAATATGTGTATCATGTCTGTGTGTTCATATTTTATAGATCTGTTTTAATGCAAATCACGGCTCACATTTCTCCCTCCGCTTTCCCCTTTCAACTAGCAGTTTTCTGCCTTAAGAAATTGCAAATCCTCGTGTGAACTCGTATTGAATAGTATGACATCAGTCCAGGAAGCTGTCTTCTTTTTTCGCTTCCTCCTATCACGCACTCCTAGTCACAGGATGAGAGCATTGTCGAGTTGCATCAGGACACTATGGGAATACAGACACACCCGCTTAGTGGACCTTCCTCTTCCTCTCTTTAAAACCAGACTTCACTTGTATTACTCACACTCACTTTCACGGCAAGCTCAGAGCTGGCTTTGAGCCGGCACCGCGTCATCAAGGGAGTGTGGATACACAAATGATGGAGAGTCAGAAACTGCAGGGAAGCACTCATGAATATGATACCTTGGAAAAGTTTTCTCCTGTGGTTTCAAATGTAATCTTTTTTTTTTTACATAAACAGGCAGTTTCTGTTGACCGTTTGGTGACAGCATTCCTGACCATTGTGTGTCAGACACATTGTAGTTTGTTTACATTGATTATACCTCTCAAATGTAGCGTACATCACACCTGTATTGTGTGTGAAATTCATTGTCTCCAAGATTACTTCTAGAACAGACGTTTACATCTCGTATAATATAATTCTACCTCTATTTATAGTAATCGAGGAAGTCATGCTCAACGGTAAATGATCTATTGTTTAACCGTCGCATCACAATGAAGCACTGCTGATCGTCGCTGCCACTGCAGGTAAAAGTTTGGGACTGAACTTCCTCCGTAGGAAATGTCCCGCCTTCCTGTATTAATGACAATGCTCCGGGTTATTATTAGTTTGTGGATCGAGTTATGGGAAGCAGGGTGGTCGCCTTGCCCCGGATGATGCCATTAGAATGGGCAGTGAGACTGCTCATAATTTTTGGGAAATGGTGTCAGCATGCATTTGTATCCGTGTCATGGTTTGTGCTCAATTCTTTCTCCTTTTTTTTAAATTTATATTATTATTACTAAATACTTTTCCAGAGGGCATCCTGAAAAGAAATACGTTTTTTAAAAGTATATAAATTTGAATTTAAGCTATTAAGAACTTTATTTAAACATTTCCACTGCTATGTAGCATCTGTAAGGTGTATTTTAAATATTCTAATGAAGAAGAAATACTCAGTTTGAGGCCACAAATGAGAGCAAAACTGACAAACATTTAATAATTCAAGCTTAAGTGTGTACTGATTTTTCTTGTCTTGGCGTTGCAGCAAATTAAATATATATTTTTATTTTATCACTGTTGGTCAGAAAAAGAGATAAGATTCACCTTGAGCTCGAGGAAATTGTGACGGACATTTTCCACAGTGTTCTGATGTTTTATAGACCAAATTTATCTAAATTGAGAAAGTAATTTGTATATGAATCGATTATTAAAGCAATCAGTAGTTGCAGCCTTAAATTTAAACAGACAGTGAACTGTTACATACATTCCCAAATATGTTCATGTCAAAACACACAAAAATGAAATGATAATTTACAATCCCTTTAGTGTAAATTACTACTACTAACTTTCATTTTTGTAGATTTTGGCAGTCCCTGTGGATGAAAGTTGTAGTGTTTCCAAGCCCAAAGTCCCTTTGGGAAAACCTCTTATTTTACCTCTTATTTTAGACAGTCTTCCTAGCTCAGTCCTGGTTCTGGTTCTCCCATGCCTCCCTCCCTCCAGCGGGCCGAGCTATACAACCTGAGTCTCCAGCAGCGTGGTGTTGTTGTTGGACTCCCAACTGGAGTCTGGGCTGAATGAGTTTCTGGGAAACCTGCGTGATTCCATCTGATTCTGCGCTGAATCCGACGATGTGGCTCGATGACAGGCTTTGAGAATAACTATAAAGAAAGTTATTCTCAAATATTCCAGTTGATGGTCTAGTTTACTAATGTGGGGTCATATAGAGGCTTGAGTAATAAATTAGGACTGTTTCATTACCAGTTTAAAGTTCCTCACAGTTACTTTACATTACCTGAATATTTATGGTGGTAATTAGCTACTGATTGTCAACATTAATTTCCCTTTCATATGTAATGCCTTTAGGTAATATCTCAAACAACATGTGTGTGTGGGTGTTTGATTTCAGGACACAGAGGAACATATCGCCATAAAGCAGTGCCGCCAGGAGCTGAGCGAGAGAAACAAAGAGCGATGGGTTCTGGAGATCCAGATCATGAAGAGGTCAGTTTCACTCTCACATCCATCAAACTACTAGAGCAAAAAAAATAAATGGCGTTCCCTTTCGAGTCCCACCGCCTTGCAGGCACTTCACAGACTGACAGCTCATTATATCCTCCCCAGATGCCAACCAGTATTCTTTTCTTGCCATTTATTAGCAACATGGAGAAAAGAGGGGTATGACTTGCCACAAAGTTTCCTGTTGTGTGTTTGTGTTTTCACCAGTAGGACACCAGGACACATTTCAACCAGTGTTCTTGTGTTATAAAGAGAAATTTATGTGGGACTGTGTACCATATAAGCACGACATTTCCTACAATAATAAAGCCATAAACTACATTTTAACAGGGATTAAGTAATGAAGCGAGGTCATGCTAAGATCACATATTTATTTAACGTTTTCCCCTTCAAATCAATCAACATTTTCGGTTACAGGCAGGGGAAGGAGGAAATATTACTAATATATTATTAATTACTAATTAACAAATTATATGTTTTTTATTTATTATTTATTTATTTGACTAAGCTTATCTCTGTGTTTACAAATTCAAGGATTCAAGGATAATTTATTATCACTATGCAACACAGGGACTCGCATAGAAAAACACATGACAAACAAAGCAAAACCAAAAACAGTATGGCATTACTGTAATGCGTTTTCTAAATTTCCATCATGGGGGTCTTCTTCATGCGGTGATGCATCTTCGTGTCTGACACATTTAATTGGCAGGTGAAGTTAGTGATTTCCCTCGGTTCTTTTTGCCGTCCAAACTCTATAAAGCACAGGGGACGTGATGCGAATCATCGTGATACATTCCATGACAAGCGGTCTGCTTATGAGTTTGACATTTGACTTTTACACACCCGTCTGTTTCTCAAATTTTCTCAAAATACATGTCTCCCGAAAATAGTAAAAATCACACAAGACATTAAATAATTAGAACGGCATTGACGTTTTGGGTTATTTTGGTCTACTGGTGGTTATTTCTGACGGTTTAATGTGCCGCCTACTCGTTCGGCTTTACTTTGGAGTGAGTATTTAATTTCCACCCTCGTCTGTGTTGTCTATTAGCAGTTTCGGTTCTTGTGTCGGGTCACTGGAGTTGAATGGCACCTCTGCGTATTTAGATATTTTTTTGTAAGATGTGTGTGTGTGTGTGTGTGTGTGTTTTGTCATCTGATGGTGCAAACATGAGTATAAAACCATTTCTTTCCTAGTCCCAGTTTAACAAGTGTGTTGTTTTCAGACAGACATGGTCACACCACAACCCTCCAGTGCACCCACGCTTAACTCGGGGCTGAAAAAACCACAGGGCAGGGGACACGTACATGCAACCTACTATTATATTATTATAGCTACTTAACTCAAATGTACGCATGCTTATGTAAAAACACATCACTTTTGCAATGTTTTTGTTTGGTATGAAGTGTTTATATAGGTTACAGTCCCTGACAAAAGTCTTGTCACTTATCCATTTTGTAGAAACAACAGCTTATAACCTGACTTTTAATTTATCCATTGGTTTTAGAAATGGCTCATATGAAAGCTAAAACCCTCCCAAATTATGTTTAATATACTAAAATAAATTTGCTTCACTGAAGAAAGATTGATCATTTAATGAACACAGAAAGGTCAGATTTTGGCAAGACAAAAGTTTTGTCGCCTACAGAGAGTAATGTGAAAATTGAACAAATAATTTACTTCAAATACAAAAATATGTTGCATAACATCAGTGAATTAAGTAGTGGTGCTGTGAGATCCATATTTAATATCTTGTATGACTTCCATGAGCTTGAAGGACTGCATCCATGCGGTTCGACAATGATTCATACAATTTATTGATGAAGTCATCAGGAATAGCAAAGAAAGCAGTCTTACATGCCTCCCAGAGTTCATCAAGATTCTTTGGTTTCGTCTTCCATGCTTCCTCTTTCATTCTACCCCAGACATGCTCAATGATGTTCATGTCTGGTGACTGGGCTGGCCAGTCCTGGAGCACCTTGATCTTCTTCGCCTTGAGGAACTTTGATGTAGAGATGGAAGTATGCGATGGAGCACCATCCTGCTGCAAAATTTGACCCCTTGTATGGTTGGGAATGTAAGAGGTAGCTAATACTTCTTGATATTTTAGGCTATTCATATTGCCTTCCACCCTGCAAATCTCTCGCACACCCCCATACTGGATGTAACCCCAGACCATGATTTTTCCGCCACCAAACTTAACTGTTTTCTGGGTGAATCTCGGATCCATGCGGGCTCCAGTAGGTCTCCTGCAATATTTGCGGCGGCTGTGATGTAATTCAACCGAAGATTCATCTGAGAAATCCACCTTCTGCCACTTTTCCAGCGTCCATCCTTTTAGCAGGCTATGGGCCTTGGCAAATGCCACACGTTTTTTTAATTGCCTTTTGTTTAGTGCTGGTTTTGGGCACTGATTCGACCATGGAGGCCATTTCGAGACAGAATTCTACAAACTGTCCTGGTTGACACGGGGACTTGAGGTGACCAGGCCTGGTGGAGCTCTGCTGCAGTGGAAAAGGGGCTGTCCTTGGATTTTTGAGCCAACAAACGGTCCTCCCGAGCAGTTGTCTTGCGGGGTCTGCCGGACCTGGGCTTGTCAAAAACATCTCCAGTCTCTTCAAATCTTTTTCTTATTCTTTGTACTTGACGCTGAGACACATTGAAGGTGTCAGCCACCTCAGCAGTGGATCTGGTCTTCAGCCTCTTGATAATCAATGCTTTGGTCTCAGGGTGAATCTTAGGCATGTTGTCAGAGGTCAAGTTGCAGTTGATGTGAAGGTCTGGTTTGCTGGGGTTCTTTTTATACACACCCACTAATTGATTGATCAATTATTGATCACAGGTGAGGCTGTAATCTAGGATTGGGTGCATCATATGACAAGGCGACAAGACTTTTGTCTTTGCAAAAACTGACTCAGTGGGCTTTACCAAGCTGTGAACGTTAGAATGCTTTTCAGCAGTTTCGTTTGGCACCAAAACATTATTTCAAAAGCTGTTGGGATTGAAATTAGCCATTTCTTGTAAAAAAAAAAATTGATTACAAATATATTTTGAGGGGCACTTAAGGTCAACTTGTACCCAAGCGACAAGACTTTTGTCAGGGACTGTATATTGCACAACTTTTTTCATCTGCTGAAATGGTTTAGTCCCCAAAAAATTATATATATAAATCCACCAATCTTGTTAATTTTTTACTGTTCCCTCCCACTCTCCTGAACTCTTTTTATATTTTATTTAAGCTGAAGAGAGGCAGAACAAAGATGAGATAAATATTTTCCACGTCATTCAGGTTGGGTTTTAAAGTGAAGATAACATGTTAATGACTTATTATAACTTAACCACATCTTATTATTCTGATGATGACTAACAGCTGTTAAAACATACTGTTGAATGTTGCACAATGTAGTGGTTACGGTCATTTTCCTGCTGCATCTGGTTTCAGTTTGAGTTTGTTTTCATTATATTTCTCATTTGTTTTGCCAAAGAGGGCTCGACCCTGTGAGCATCAGAGTGACATTGTTTCAATCAGAGTTATGAAACAGTGAAGAATGAGTAACAGAGAAAGTAACAGAGCTGCTCAGAGAGCAGAGGGAGTTGGCTGAGAGGAAGGTTTTCACGTTAATTGTGAGAGCATGCCATTTAGATACATTTGTTGGACACACTGATAGAGAGGAGATCCACGTAAAATAAAGCAGATTTAAGTCTACATGTCTAATGCAGGTATATACAGACAAAATAATGTGTTGTGTTACCGCATAAAAGTCTAGATCAGTTGTACCCAATTTGGGGGTAGGGCCACAATATAAATCTGGGAAGTTGATCAACAGAATAGGGAAGAAGATAAAATGGGTTTTTGCTGCACAAAATGCTGATCAGACCTTTTTCTAGTCTCCAGGACAAATTTTTATTTTCACTTCCGGTTCACTGCTCCTAAATTCAATGGGTTTTTTGATAGTTTTTTTGGTTAGATACGCAAGCCAAAGAGATTGTAACGTTTAGCTCTACAATAAAGTCAGTATTTCTTGAGAGTTTTGAAGCGTTTAAGTGTCTTAAAATGGCTGAATGACCCTAGAAAAACGTCATCACGCCCACAATTCTGCCTTCACAGCCTCGTTGTGTACACTCGTGTGCCGTGGTATAGTTCGTATATAGCTTAACGATATTTTTTGACTGCTGCTTATTGCATTTGCGCATCAAAAATCATAAAATGGGTGTTCCTTTGTAAAGATTATCTTGCTAATAAAAACGCATAGCATAAACGTTAGTTTGTCACACATCTTATTTACTGCAATAATCCAAAATACAGTGAAAAATTACTATTGGCTTTTTGTCTAGGGAACCAGTGTGATGATAACTTCCGGGTTTGGCCTACAAAAATAGATAATCGACATGTTGTCGGGTTGACCGTCTGTCCATCTGTCCGGTCCACTCTTGTGAACGTGATATCTTAGGAACGTCTGGAGTGAATTTCTTTAAATTTGGCGCAAATGGCCCCTTGGACTTACTATTGAACTGATGGATAAACTACTCAGAGGTTAAGGTCACTGTAAACTCACAAAACACGCATTTGTCCATACCTCAAGAATTCATATGCTAATTTTGTCAATTTCACACAAATATCTAATAGGGTAAAATGATGAATTGATGACAATATGGATAGACATGGATGTAAACTGCAACAGGCAGTAATTCCAGTATTCATGGGAATTACTGGATAACTTTTTGACAATTGCAACCATGATGGCAAGTAGACATTGCTTCATTTTAATGGGTAGAACCATTGGGAACCACTGGTCCAGGTCTGGATTTCTACATTTTTCTGTAATTATCTATTGTTATCAAATCCTTTGCCATCTGACAAACAACACTGTGACGACCACATTTATAGATCCTAAATATTTTATATGGCAGCCTCGAAAGTGGACAAATATGGTTTGATACATCGCTCCGCACCACTGACTGATATCCGCTCATTTTGACTCGCATAGGTTGGATCATGTTAACGTCATTGCAGCCAGAGAAGTTCCTAATGGAATGATAACCAACAATGACCCGCCGCTGCTGGCCATGGAGTACTGTCAGGGAGGAGATCTGAGAAAGGTAAAAGTCTGTTTTTATGTTTGTGAGGTGTGTGCACGTTCGTAGTTTAGGACACTGGGTTAAAGCCCATAGACCTTAGGGTCAAAGTGTTAAAGCCTAATAAATAAATCATAAAGTCAAATCAAATCAAAACTGAAACCACAAATGTCACTATTGCTGACACTGAGGTTTAAAAACCTGTCCATTAATGGTTTGGACCAACAATCAGTTTACACGTCTTCTGTGAAATCTGGAGTGATTTAAAAAAAATCCAAAACCAAGATAAGTGTGCAGCCTCGAGGGGATAGACAATGTTGGCACCAGGCAGCAATAGTAGAGGAGGAAAATGCCAACCGTCAAAAAAAACCGCAGTGCCATTAAAATTTCCAAGCATCCCAGATGGCACAAAACTAAGCAGTGGGTTTTTTTTCTGGCCTGCCACAAGTTTCCAGCAGTAGAACGCTTTCAATTTATTGTTTTAATTAAAACAAATCAAAGGATTTACAACAAAAGTGCTGATTTGCCAATTTGCAAAACTTCTTTTGGTTTTAAATAGCTTCCATGGATGCTCTTGAAAATCTGAAGAACAGTCCAAAAATGCCTTGGGAGAAAAACCTCCATCCATGAATTAGAGAAAGTTGGGTTTGTTTCCAACTTGAATCTGAGCCAATGTATGTCTGATACCGTCCAAACACAATGTTCTTAATGGACGATTTATTTTATAGAAGAGCATAAAGTCCTAAAAAATAAAAAAAGACGACAGGTTGATGCTATTCGTTGTATCGAGTGTCTGTGTTTGTGCTCCCTGCAGCATCTGAACCTCTTGGAGAACTGCTGTGGAATGAGGGAGGGCTCCGTTTTGATCCTGTTACGTGACATTTGTGAGTATCTCGCTCCATCCCCTCCTCCACTGTGACTGGTATACCACTTTAAAACGTGTTTGAGAGAGAGTGAGAGATTGATTGTATGATTAAGTGAGCTGGCAGCGTGATTAGTTTCCTTTGGTGTGGAGGAAGTGGTCAGGGTGACCAGTATCGTGATGTCACCGATGACCCACCAAACTCTTAGTCACCATGGCGACCCTGCACACTCGGACAGGAGGTTTACGTCAACAATTGCATGCTTTAACGCTCTGACTGCTAACATATTGTACAAATATTTCCATCAACAAGACATTTTATATAACACGTAGTATAAATAAGGTTGATAGAGGACACATATGGTATGGATCACACGTAGCTAGAGATGAGAGTAGAGACTAACACACAAACACACACATAGAAACTCCTTTTCCTGTTACCCACTGGATGTTTCCTCATAATGAGTGATCCTCTTTAAACTGCTTCACGAGTGAGGGTAAAGACAAAGGCATGTGCATACACACACACACACACACACACACACACACACACACACACACACACACACACACACACACACACACACACACACACACACACACACACACACACACACACACACACACACACACACACACACACACATATGTACACTCACTCACAGAAGGTTAGGGTTAGGGAGTCGGGTGCTAAAAAGGTTATGAGTTCCGCCTCGTTGAACCCTCTTTGCCAGCACAAACACTAGTCACCATTTGACGCATAAGTTATGTGACATTTTTTTAAAGGGCAACTTCACACCAGCTGAAAATCTTGTTTTTGCTGACCTCTAGTGGTCTAACCTCTTACTTCTGGGAGCAGTGAAGTAGAAGTTAACTCCGGGGTGTGTCGGTACACTGTGACATCACTGTTTCTGATGACATCCATCAGTGTTCAGGTGTAAATCACACCTGAAACTTTCAACCAGCGAGGGCAGAGAATCACTGCTTTGATTCTGCTTACAGGTCTTGGGGAAAACCTTTCGTGGATCCAGAGGGAGCCCAACAAGTTCTTATGAATCGCCTTAAGTGATGTCACTTGACGGTTGGGGCTTAAGAACAAGAATATAAACAGAATTTGGGGAGAGGTGAAGAAGAAGAGGTCTCACCAGACCTCGTAATCTCTACTTGAGGATAGCGGCTTGAGGCTACGTTAGCCACCACTAGTGTAACACACCCGAATCTCTCACAATCTGGCGGTGGTGAAGTTGCATTGTGGGTAATGTAGGCCCCAGGTTTTGACATGGAAGATGAATGCGTGACATAAAATGGACGATATGTCTGGTTCTGCTCCATCGATTTTGCTTAATCAGTTTTTACACTGTCCATCGAGATTCCTCCAAAGTTAAAGGAGTGCGATGCTAAATTGCGCGAATGCCAGCTGATACATAGGCCTGGCCAATTTATCTGTTGAGCTCTAATTTACATGCAGCGTAAACCTCTTTCACATGATAGGAAGCCAGGAATCTTCAGCAAATAATTTACAACTCATGCGACTCTAACTCTGCATTCTTCTCTTTTTCTTCTCTTTTTCTTCTTCTTCTCTTTTCTTCTTCTTTCTCCCTCAGCATCGGCTCTGACCTACCTCCATAAGAAGAGGATCATCCACAGAGATTTGAAACCAGAAAACATTGTGCTGCAGCAGGGAGAGAAGAGAGTGAGTTAAATACCCTGTGAACCATCTTGTTATGACAAATACACCCAAACCACAAGAAAGAGGATTTATACAGTAAAGGCTTTTTTTTCTCTTTTGTGGGTTATGTTGGATTAAGTGCAGGAAACTCGTCTCTCTCACGTTCCCATGTTAACCATCACCAGTTAAACGCAACTCTGCTGCACTGAATATTTAATGTGGAAAACACAATCCCTCAGCTGATCCTTACAATTACAAGGAACTTTTGGGATTGACTCGCTCTTACCTTCCTCTCTGGGCCCCCCTTTAGTTTGTTTGTTGTATCCTCCAGCCTGCAGTAGGACATGAAGAATGCTATATAAAGGAGGCCAGACATATTAAAGAGGTTATATATTCATGTTTATGCACACTGCTGTGTTTATAGAAATTAAACCAAACTTTATCTGCACAAAGTTTATAGTTTTACATGAACACTTGTGTCTGTCTGGAACACCAGAGAAACAGTAAATATAATGTACAGACTTAGTTTTGGTTTTGTGTGGGTTAAGAGAAAACGGTTGTAAAGAAAAGCATTGAAAGTTGATTTCGGCTCATTTATTCCTGAATCATATCATGATTTAAAGGAATAGTTTGACAACAATATATTTGAGGGGTTGGGTGAACTGCCTCTTTAAGTTGTCCATCTGTAATTGTAGGATAACATGTTGACTTTTTATGTTTGCTCTCTGTTTTAATTAGTTAATCCACAAGATTATAGATCTCGGCTATGCCAAAGAGCTGGACCAGAGCAGCCTTTGCACCTCATATGTGGGAACACTTCAGTACTTGGTGAGTGATGATAAGAGTGGACACATTTTCTACATGACCTTCTCACCATGTTCAGTAACAGCTGAACGTGTTCTCCCTCTATCCTCCAGGCTCCAGAGCTCATTGAAAAAGTGAAGTACACGGTCACTGTGGACTACTGGAGCTTCGGGACTTTGGTGTTCGAGTGTATTACAGGATTTCGCCCTTTCTTACCAACCTGGCAACCCGTTCCTTGGTATTACAACAGAAATTTCTATTTTTGAACCAAGTTGGTGATTTGTTTATATGTCATAAAAAGTCATCATGAAGGAAGTGAAGTCAAAGTTTTCCAAAACGGGTTCCAACATTTCTCCCTTCTCAAATCAAATTTTTCTCTTCTTTTTGTTTTGCTTTTGCATTTCTGTCAAGACTTTTCAAAAGTTAAGCTTTGAAAGACACATTATTGTTACGTGACTGGATTGTTACGGACAGGGAATACAAAAATAAGCAGGTGTTGCCAAAGCAAAGAGCAAAGAATGGCAGGATATGTGGGTTGTGCCAACCTCAATGCCCCTTTCTCAATAATATGATGAATGAAAGATATGTCTGGTTACGTAGAACAAAAATCCCCCCCCTTTACTTGCAAGTTAAGTTCCTGGCACAAACGTTCACAGGTCGGAATTCACCGTGATAAGATTGACAATGAAACGGGAGGGGGAAAAAAGAATTTCTACATTCACAAACATTTAGCAAAATATCCAAATTTAGATTTTCAGGGCTTTTTGCTCATATCATCCAATTGTATCCTTTTTAGGCACAACAAACTGAAGATGAAGCAGGAGGATGATATCGTGGTCTATGAAGACCTCTCGGGGGAAGTCCGCTTCTCTAAATATCTGCCTCAGCCCAACGACCTCAACAAGTTGGTTCTATCTGTTAAAGACACACATACATACACATAAAAACAACCAAATTCAAGACTTCCGTTATCTCAGGCTAACGTGTTGGCTGGGGTTTGACAGTCTGTTGTTAGAGAGGCTGGAGAGGTGGCTGCGGCTGATGTTGAAGTGGTCTCCTAAGGAGAGAGGCAAAGACCCCAACGCTACGCCCACGGACTGCTTCTCCCAGCTGGAGGTCATTCTGCAGCTCAAGGTCAATTGAGTTTCATTAATTATTTTTCCTTTTGTCTCATTTTCAACTATGTGGACATCTTTTTGTTCTTTTTGTTTAATAATTTCACTTGTCAAAAGAGGTAACAGCTTAGTTTCAGAGGTAAAGCTGTAATTTAAGGTTTTGTTTTGTTTCAATTTTGATGTAATCTGCTTGAATCGGATTTTGCACCTTTTAGATTTCAGACCAGCACATTTAATTGTTTTTTTCTGCAATGTTCTTGGTCCTTCTCTTTCCTCCCTCCCTCCCTCCATCAGCTGGTTCACGTCCTGAACATGATCTCCGCTAAGATCCTGACGTACTCCGTCTCGGACGAAGAGACCGTGGCAGACCTGCAGCTGAGGATAGAGAAAGACTCCAACATCCCTGCGGCCAATCAGGAGCTGCTGCTAGAGGCGGGGTTAGCCCTGGAGCCTCACGGATTGGCCACGCAGTGCGCCGTTGATTACACGGTAATGTCTCAACACAACAATACCTTCACACAGTACTTTATAGTACAGTGTAATAATGGACTGAGTCAAAGTATTGTCATTATCCGTGTCTGTAGGAGATTGATGGGCGACGGACAGACTTTCCGCTGGTCTTCCTGTTCGATCGGTCCTCTTGCAGCTATGAACCTCAGTTTGCTCCTCGCACCCTTCCAGAAAACATCCGCTACATCCGTGAGTACACAACAAGTATTAAAAACATCTTCACATGTAATTCTGTGCAACGCTTTTCAATGTTTAAGCTGCCTTCTTCTCTCTTTTGTTGATTTCAGTTAAATATTATGAACACTTTTCGAATGAATTGAGTACTCAAGCAATTATTTCCTTATTTGGCCCAACCAGGATGTATACTTCATTCTGGGTTTATTGTTGAATAAAGAAATTATGGTCTGTAGCAAACAAAGACGTATGACATGGACATAATCATCTCTCTCTGTCAGCACTGACTTTACCACATTTAAAACACACACTGTGGTTTTAATTAAAAGAGAAAACAAACGTCCTAACTCTCCGGATTCATGGTAAGGATCACTTACAGGTATGACTATGTAATAAATAGCAATAACAATAAGCATTATTTTGCTCTTGCCTTTGTCACAGAAACCGGTCATAAACAGATTCTGGCCTACAGCCCTCTGAGGAGGACCTGCGGCCAGGCGTGGCACACCATCCGCTCCCTGAAGGAGGACTGGCAACGACTGCAGCAGGGGCAGAAAGCTGCCATGTAGGAAAACAAACACTCAAAACTCCCACGCACGACGAACGTCAACTGTTAGACAAAACAAAACGTGTGTCTTTGCCGCTGTCTTTCAGCATGAGCCTGCTGAGGCACAACTCCTCACTGTCCAAACGGAAGAATGAGATGGTGTCCATGCACCAGAGACTCATGGCCAAGCTGGACTTCTTCACCACCAGCCTTCACATCGACATGGACAAATACCAAGAGCAGACAGCCACCGGGATCGGTACGATGTTACAAAAAAACACGTTGGTAGATAGAGGGCAAGTTTACTCTAGAGCTGGGAAAACTGCATTTAATCGGCCCTTAAATCACAATTATGTATAGCTTAATTTGGTGAAAAGTGTCTAGAACACTTCAGCTTGCCACTGACTAATGACAAGTCTTTTCACATTTTCTAGCGTCAGAGAAACTCATGGGCGTGTGGAGGGAGATGGAGCAGACTGCTGTCAGCTGTGGTCAGGTAGAGTTTGTGTGTGTGTGTGTGTGTGTGTGTGTGTGTGTGTGTGTGTGTGTGTGTGTGTGTGTGTGTGTGTGTGTGTGTGTGTGTGTGTGTGTGTGTGTGTGTGTGTGTGTGTGTGTGTGTGTGTGTGTGTGTGTGTGTGTGTGTGTATGTTTGTATTCACTTGTGCTTTAAAAAGACCAAAACCCACATGTTGGTGTGTCTAGGCCAAGGTGAGCGAGCTGGAGGAGGAGATGATGCAGCTGCAGCCGGACATAGTGGATGTGCAGCGACAGCCGTGGAGGAGTGGAGAGGCTCTGGACACTCTGTAAGTCTGAATCAAACTCAACTGTAAAAAAAAATTAAAAAATACTTATTTCTTATCTTGGACCCTCCCCTCTTCTTCCCCCTCTTCGTTCCTCAGCGAAGGGAAGGCCATGGAGCTGTTCCGCAAACTCAGAGAGAAACCCAGAGGTTTGGATGGCATTCGTCTGTTTTCCTCTCACATAACAGTCAGTGCTACGGTGTTTCCATGTGAAAATAAACATGGCTTTTCTTTTCCTTTTCCTGCTCAGACCAGAGGCTCCCAGGGGACAGTCAGGAGGTGGTGCGGCTGGTGGTTCAGGCCGTGCAGTTCTATGAGAAGAAGCTCAGAGACTTCTACACACACCTCAGGTACTCGAACGCAAAACGCCACATTTTTATTTAAATCTGGCAAACAATTCCCAGATCACATAGAACAGAGCTTGTTTCGCAGAGAACAGGCGCACCTTTTGAGGGAGAAAAAAAAGGTGGTTGGGGAACTGAATGAGTCCTGAGAAGCTCAGTGTGACTGTAATATGATGGGGAGGTGTAAGGTGACACATTGGCAACACTTAATTAAGGGCATGACAGTATTTATAAAAGTCACAAACTTTTATTAATGAAAGTCTTCCTTTTTATATTAAGCCATCCAGTCTGCAGCTCCTGATGGGTAAAGTCATTTATAGATGGTCTATGCACTGGATGCTCTATAGAATACGTCCAGAACCTAGACGGGATGGGACACTTCCTGTTCACATCTTCTTTTTCTCCTTGGGCCACCGTTTTCTGACCGCCGCTGTGGTTCCTTCGTGATGCAGTAAGACTGCAGTGTGCCGTCAGCGTGTGATGGAGCTGCTGCCGAAGGTGGAGGACGTGGTCCAGAGCATGGCTGAGAGCGAGCAGGTCCTGATGAGTCTGCAGGAGAAACGTCAGAAGGAGCTGTGGAACCTGCTCAAAGTGGCCTGTGTGAGGATACATGAATGGCACACACACACACACACACACACACACACTCTTTTCTCTCTCTCTCTCTCTCTCTCTCTCTCTCTCTCTCTACCACTCGTACTCTCCCTTTAGGGATACCTGAATTGCATATTCATTTAAAAATAATGTAATTGCATATAATTGTTTTTGGGATATATTTTTTCGGTATAAGTTGTAAGTACTTCATAGAACAGCAGCAGTTGTGTAAAAGTTTTCAAGTTTCATATTGTGCACCTGTCAAACTAAATGTTTTTTGTGTTTTTATCCAATCAGCTTTTCTTTGCTCTCTTATGACGTGTGTTTCCGGAAGCTAGTACCAACCAATTTCAAGCAATAAGTGTGTGACAGAAGCCCAGTATCAGGAAAAAAATTCTAGGCCCGCCTGCTTTTTTGCGGTCCAATCAAATGCGACGTGTTTGATTTAAATCCCTCTTGACTGTGCATCCATCAAATATCCCGTTTCACTGTGGGATACGTCACAGCAGAGACGCTCTTACTTCCGATTTTAATTCTCAAGCACCACTTTCAGTGTGTTTTCTGCTACGACACTAATCAGGGATGGTCTCTTCTTACGCAGAGCAAAGTTCGCAGCCCGGTGAGTGGGAGTCCCGATGGATTACCAACCCCCTCTTCAGCGCCTCTGCTGACCCCCAGACACAGCTTGCAGCAGCCGTGAGTGCACTGACACACACACACACACAAACAAACATACACACAGACTAGCATATATACCACACATTGGGGTTTAAAGGATTTTTTCCACTCAGCGTCTGGGACTCATCTTTTGAAAATATTGTTATCCCTTTCATGCATAGAGGTCACTACAGTGACCTCTATGCATGAAAGGGTTAAAGACTACAGGAAGACACACAGAGACATAAACTTTGAGAATGTTTTTAATCCTCTACATTTTTGGGGTTCTTTCACACATCTTCTGGCTACTCCAAAATTGTGGATGTTCTTTCTTTGTATGCCGACGATCTTCTTACAAACTCACTACTTTAATTCAACTTTCACACGCTTCGCACACCGCTCTTTATCATCACTGGAACCTTTAGGGAATAAAAGGCACAACTTCATTTCCTGTATGTACGCCGATAAACTATCATCAAAGTTGTGAGTGTCCATGAATCACTTTGGGTGTGTCCGCAGTGACGAGTCTCTTGTGGAGGAGAGCAGGATGTTTGAGGGGCGACTCCAGAGTCTGCTGCACGACACCATCCAGGATTCACAGAGCAGTATGGAGGTACTAGCCCTTGTTGTGATGCAGAGCTGCCGTCTGGTGTAGTTTATGGTAATTTTGAATTGCTTCATGTGTGATGACTATTAAAAAGCACCACGCTTTGTGTTCTGTCCCAGGTGCTGAGGGAGTGGACGTGGCTGCATGGCGGCCAGAACTTCTCCAGCGACCTCTCCTGAATTGGGTTTCATTCTTTGCGTACATATGGTACTCTACTGCCCCTCTGTGGATGGGATGTCAAACTACAGGAGGAAGTGGTAGTAGCTTTTTTGAAAAAAATGTGAATGGAGTAATAGCTGTTGGCACATATTTGCTCAATGAGATTAAGGAGTGGATAAACATACTCAGGACACCTGTTCGACCTTGTAAAAGACGAAAATGAACCCCAAGCTGATAGAGAGCTGAAGCAAAAAATGATCTGCAATAAGCATGAGGGGGGATTTCTTAAAGCAGGATCTTATATTTTTACCCATTTGTCATTTTAACAAAACATTGAAATATGTTTTGGGGTTGAGTTGCACTTCATAATGCACAGATCAACCATGATGACTCAAATTTAGAAAAATCCCAGTTATATCACACCGACATACGTTCCTGCAGTGTTCCTACAGTATGCTCCTTAAAACAGCTGGCCCACATAAAGAGAAACTTTAATTCTCAGATTTAGTAGTGAGAGAAAGCATGAATGTAAATATTATTTTTTTACCAAGATTGAAAGACAATATATACAAAAATGATCTTACAATTTGAAACTATATGTTTTAGTTACATTTGTTTTACCATGTGTGGGGAACGTATTATATTTTAAGATTTATGCAAATTCATCCGGAGTAAAAAAGTTATTTTCTAGATGATGTTGTCCCTTGAACTTTTTTAAGTGCCTAAATGTAAATATGTATCCAGTTTCTCACTGGACCTATATTTCCATTGCAAATGTTATTTCAGTAAGACAATCATTGAACGACATGGGTGACGTTTATAACTGTAACACGACTTTCATAAATCTATGCTGAATGACATGAATGCAACCTTTTTTTTTTTTTTTAAATACATCTGCTGATAATTATATAGAGGGTGGACACAATAACAGAAACACATGTATACAATTGTGAAGTCAAGTATTGTTGCAACCTCCAACTACTGGAGGCAGGTTGTACGGTGTGTAGATCCTACAGAGTGCTGAGAAATATTTCATGTCATGTATCTGGTTTATCTTGTCTATTTGTGAACACATTCTTCGCTGAAGTGTGAAAAGTGAATTTTGTATCTTGAACACAGTATTTTATTGTACCGTAAGTGTTGGTTTCTTTGCTTCTTTAATATTCCATATTTCCAACCAAAATTAAGGTGAAAAAAAGCACACACTTCTCCAAATGATATAGTTTAACATTCTTTATTCATTAATTCAATAAAAGCAGTTTGAGGTCCTAATTGTTGACTAACTCTCCTATACAAACACAGCACAGCACAGATACAGTGAAATGTAGCAGTAAAGGTTGAAGAGGAACAGGACACAAAATGAGACAAGACGAAGAGGTGACACGGAGTCTCAAATTGCCGTCGGCCATTTCACCAAAAAAAGGACCTGAAAAATAGACATTTAGGCAACTGAAGGTCCAAAGTTTAAAACTGAGTTACTGAGGTCAAACGGTGGAATCAAAGTCTCTTAACCCGAGAAGGATCCGCCGCTCTTTGTCTTTTCTGCTTGATTCTCCCCAGCTTTTATTGCATCTGTTATGCAAGAATGAAAAGTCGAAAAAAGAAAGTCTCTCTAGCCTCGAAAGCATGCAACAAAAACACAATGTATTAATTAATAATCGTATGATGTCTAAAACCCGGGGTAAATCTGAATGAAAAACAGATATGTTTTGAGGACACAAATGCTCTTTTAAAAGTGCACTTTGTCATAAGCAGCACATTATTTGGAGAAAAGGGGTTTTGCATGTTCTGGTTATATATGTTTAAGGGTTGGTTGTGGGAGCTGTTAATGATGTCAAATTTAAAAGTAACTATCACAAAAATAATGCTTGATTCTTTTAAAACTACAGCACTGGAGGTCTTGGAGGCTGGCTTGGGGTTTTCATAAGGCCGTCGAATGTGTGTATGTGTGTGCATATGTGTGTGTTTAGAGCGGTGTGTTGACATGGTCGCTGAGTGGACCTTTGCTGCGTTTTCACATTTGCGCTCTTCATTCTTCTCCTGTGTTGCTTCCCTTCTCGCTTCTCGTCCGTCCGTCCGCCCGCCGACCCTCTCTACGCCTCCAGCTCGAAACCAAAGCCGACCTTGTGTCCGCCTCCGTTCAGGTACTTCGCATCGATCAGACCCGAGAGGGTTAGCTTCACCCCTGCGGGGAGGACAGACAGATTTATGTATCGAGTGTTACGAAAAGAGTTTTAAAGAAATATCAGCAATCAACTTACCTGGCCTGAGGTTCTGTGTGTATCCAACTCCAACGAGGCAGGCGTTGTTGACTTTGGCCTGTGGGGAGAAACGGGAGATCATGGAGGGGTGATACAACCGTGAGCATAGCATTAAGCAATTAGATGGATGGCATCCTGGAAGCATTTACATAATTTATTACAAATGGATACAGTAGCCTAAATGCATAAATGCAGAGGAGTTATATGATGACTGGAAAAAAGGATTCTCAGGTAGTTGTTAGAAGTTAGTTTAGGGAGTCTTATAGGCCTTGTTGGCCTGTTGATTTATCAGTCCACCACTTTTAGTCCAAACAGAAATGTCTCAACAACTATTTGACTGATGGACAGACATTAGTGACCTACAGAGGACGAACCCTACTGACTTTGTGGATCATCTGACTTTTCTTTTGGCACCACCAAAAAAAAAATTGTGAAATGTGTTGACATTATTATGAAATTTGGTGCACACATTCATCTTCCCTCATTTGTAATGAGCCCCCCCCCCCCCCCCTTTTTTTTTTCGTCTTTGTGCTCAGTGCCAAAAGACAATATCAGCATGCTAACATGCTAAACTAAGAGGGTAGTCAGTGAACAAATATACCCGCTTAACTTGTGCATGTTAACACAACAACAACAAAGTCTCACAGATTTCCAGGACTTTTTACCTGAATTCTCACAAATTATAATATTAAATATGTCCTTATGCACTGCAGTCATTGTTGAAGCTGTCCATGATATTTTGGGTTCGGTGCTTACAGACAGGGAGGAGTTCTTATCCAGCTGGTACTTGGCTCCAATTCCAAAGCGTGTGTTGTTGCTGCCTGCCGTCCAGGCCAGGTGGGCCGCCGTCTCCAAGTTACAGTTCACCTTTTGGTAAAAGGAGCCAGCGAACTCTGTGCCGTCATTTCTGAAACACAAAAAGTGTTGAGATTAGAATTTGATGTTTCCTCTTGGGGAGAAGCCCTTCCTCTGTCCGTGCTGCCCTGTATCCATATCCATCACTTCTTTTGCTGCCTCTCTTTGCCTCGACGTTGCCACTCACGCGTTGGTGTGAATCTGGAAGTCACCGGCCTTATAACCGAGGGAGAAGTTGTTCTGGGTCAGTTTGGATTTGGCCATGTCAAAAGACAACTGGTAGCCCGCCAGCCAGCCCTCGTAGCCCAGCACGGCGGCTGCGTGGACGGTGGGACCGGCCATGTCGTAGTCCAGGTCACAGCCAACGTTTACAAACTCACGCTTGTAGCCGGACTTCAGCTTGGCACTCTTCTTGCTGCAGAAGGAATTGCAAGGAAAGAAAGAGAGGGGGTCCATTTAGATACTGGTAATGTGTTATTATAAACATCTGTATTTATTGACTAATTTAACTAAGACATTGAAAACCACTCAGCATGAACAGGACTGTTCTTACCCGGTGTTCGGCACAAATGACGCGTCCAGACCGAGCTTCAGGCCCTTAGCCAGCTACAGACAGATAGACAGACAAAGAAGCCGTGAGCTAATAATATTTTATCTGATACTGAATGAATTGATGTTTTTGAACATTGTGACATTTTGACTCTACCTGGTCCTCCATTGTGATTTCCGAGGTGAGGGTGTTGTCTGTGTTCCATTTCTGGTTGAAGTTGAGGCCCAGCTCTTTCACTTTGTACTTGGTCTCCAGGTGGCCTCCCGACTTCCCCGTCTCGGTGTTGTTGGAGCCGGAGGTGGCAAACTCCTGCAGGGGACAGAGGGGGGGATGAGGTGATGAAGGGGGGGAGATGGAGATGGCAAAAAAAGAGTTGGGAAGGTAAGCGGAGAGGCCCATTAGAGCTCAACTACAGAAACTATAAGCAAGAAGGGGAGAGAGAAAACAAACGGGGAGAAAAGAATAAGAAATAAAGCCTTGCCTCTGCCACACAACCCCTCTCAGATTTGCATGGCTAGTTATTTAAAAGACGAACTACACCTTTTAAGATGGATAAAGGAGTTGGGAAACTGAAAATACAGGTGGGGGACTGTGAGGGAGAGGTTGGTCTTGAGTGTCGCTGCTACAGGCTGCGGCAGTCGGGGGTAAAGGATGCTGCTTTGACGAGCTACCGCTGCAAAGAAACACTTAGCAGGATGTGCCACTGGACAGTGCACCTGTGTCCGTATCGGTACTTATGCACACACACACACATTCTCTCTTACCATCTGACAGGAACGTCCAAAGAAGAAGCAGGAAGTGAGAGAGAAAAGAGAGAAAATTAGGGAGAACCACTCAGAGTTTACATGCTCACTGGGAAAATGGAAAGCAGAAACCTGACACAAAGGGAAGATGCTTTTTTCCACTTTAGTTTTGTGGCTTGTGGGAAACTGGGTATGCAAGTGCTCATTATGGGTTTCACCATGGCAATGGGTTTATACCAACCCAGACACACAACATGTCTGGAGCGAACTAATCACTTTGAAATGCGACACTTTTTTCCATCATGATACAACACGTTAAAAGGTGTGGACGGCAGCAGACAGTGTTAATCTGCTGAGTGTGTGGGTTACTCTGAGAACATGTCAGGCAGCAAACACACTCTGACATGAACACTGCAAAGGTGTGTCAGTTATTACGGTAGTTCTCCAAGTGAGAGGCCCTGAACATGAAACCTAAACACATCAGGCTAACTGAGACAACAGCGGTACTTACAACACCACTCTGGGACTTGGTCTTAACGTCCAGCTTGAGAACTCCATATCCTGGGAAAGAACAGGAAATTAGGGACATAAAAAAAAAGCAAAGAAAACAGAAAGGGTGGAAAAATAACATCCTTGTGCTGCACAGCATGGCTCATAAACAGCTGCAACAAGAATAAACATTGAGAGTGACACAGGGCAAACAAAAGTCCTGTTTTAGCACAGCTAAATCCAAAATGCTTACAGCTAAATAGCAACATCATATCATACATAGTATAAACGTATATATAATTTTTGTTGAGTTACCAAAGCCCTTGTTGAAGATGTCTTTGGCAGATTTCCCCAAGTCAGCGTATGCAGGAGGGACGGCCATTGTGCCTGAAGGAACAGACATGCACATCGTGAAAATAAAGCACACACTTCACAGCATCAATCCTAAATGCACAGTTAAAGGGAAACTCCAGCAATTGATTTATGTGCTTCCATAAAGCCACAAGGGACAGATTTTCATAAAATAATGGTAAAAATTGACGCAGCAGAGGCCGAAATATCCAGATTTGGGGTTTTTTTGGTCCCTTGCATGGGCCACGCTCCAAAAATCCTGGATCCTGCATTTCCCATAAAGCAACTGGATAGTGTCTTGCGTTCCCTTTCTTGTAAAATGTGAGACAGTGCTACTAAACTCGGTGGAATGCCCCTTTAAATCAAAATGCTCGGACAAATGCTGCAAACAACTAACAAGCTCAATACCTCTTGCGGACACATAGTGGAAGATGAGCAGAGCTAATCTGAGAGCACTACTGACGGCACAAAACTACCAACTGTATTCGCTCACACACAAAGCCTCACAGATAGCGCTTTCAACCAAATATTTGCCTGCAAACAGACATCAGCATACGCTTAATAAGCTTCTCTCCTCCCCCCTCCATCTTCCATGTTAACCTATTGATTGCCTGGCAGCGGGTCATTAGCAAGCAGCGGATGTTGATGAACTAATGCGACTGATTCTCTGGAAGTAAGGGACTCTGGTTTTAAAGATCACGCAGCTTTTTTTTTGCTGCAAGACTCACTACTGTCTTCCACTATGAATGCCATCCTCATAATGCTACCCTTGAGTGGGAAAAGAGAAATATGATGTTGTGTTAGGAAATATGTGAGTCAGTGCAGTAGAGCTAACCTAAGCAGCAGCAGCGGGTTTGGTTAGTCAGCAACTACCAGTCCTGCACAACACTGCACTGCAGCGGGCTTCAGACGGCCATCAGGGTCCCCTGGCTCAGTGTGTGTGTGTGTGTTTGTGTGAGACCAGGTGACTTTGCCGTAACATTTAGAATCACTCATTACCCGAAGCTGGTTTAATGTTTTACTAGTGACTCTCCTTCCTTTCTGTGCTTTGTCCTGCCCGCTCCCTCCACTATAATTTTACCAATCACATCTTTTTATGCAGAAGATGCAGACTTTGTTTTTGGTAATTCAACTTCAATTTTTCTCAGAAAATCTAAAATTCTGTCACTGCAATCAAAACACTAAAAATGACAACATTTTCACAGATATGCCAGTCTAGCCCGCAAAAGATGAATGTCACTCCGGCCAAAGCTGAATCCAGGGACCCTGATGATGCATCGTTTGTCCCTCTCTACACACAAACCCCCCCACTCACCATGTCCCTTGGTTGCGCGGTGCTGACATGTCCCACAGTGGCCTTTGTTCTCTGCCTGCTTGCCTTTTCTTGCCTCGTCCCGGTGCACCTCGCTCACTGCTCCTTTATCTGCCATGTCTCCTCAGAGGAGAGGGGAGCGAAAGGAGGGACAATAGGGAAACTTTTGGCAAGAAGTGCGGCACTGTGCACAATATGTGGGCTTGTCTGAGAATTGGCTGTGACCGTTAGCATGTTCCTCCAGCATGCAGTCGGAACTGGTGTCCTTTTCTGTGCAGAGAACCGTTGCATCACACTGTACCGTATGTGTGCACAGGCCAGCAGAAGATGAACGGTTGTACTCTGTGCGCAGCATTTGAACGTAATAAAGGCTGAGATGTGGCATTTCTTATCAGACAAAGAATACTGATTAGTGGCGAGAAGGGTAGAAAATGATGATGTGGTGAAATATAGAGGGCACAGAAAAAACGCAGCATGTCACACCACCGTAACACATGTGTTCATACGTATAACATCAACAGCGCGTTAAAGAGGCTGTGATGCAACTACACCACCAAGTGTCATCACCTGTCACACGTCACCTATAGGCAAGATCAGCAGAGTCCTATTTGAAAAATGATCTATCTTCAAATGGGCCTTGTCCACATGGTGCAAACTTGGTTTCAAATTATAAGTGGTTCTATCATAAAATATTCATGACTGAAAAAGCAACAGGCCGAGTTAAAGTCCAGAAACATCCTTGGTTTTTAGGCTATTTATTAATCCTGCATTAACTGATTTCTTTGGCCACTTGGGCACAGCGGAAACAAAGTAGTTGCTTATTTATACATCCAGCAGTTACAGATCAACATTAGCATTGATTTTGGAGTCTTGTTTCTGGTCACCTGTTAAATGTAAGTCCAACGTTCACTCTCTTTTAGCTCTGTTTTGGTCTCTACCAACTCCTGGGAGAATTATCTGACTCTTGCACAGGTGTCATCAGATTCTGATTTAACTGCCAAACTATTGGGACATCATCTGTTTTTCCAACTAAGCCCAACCCACTTTAAACCAGCCATTAAAAACAAAAATCAGGACGACCAAAAATACAGAAAAAAATAAACAAATTTGATCAAGAAATTGATTGAGAAAATATTTTTATAAGGGTTCTTTAAGATCTCCATCTTTCTCACGCACAAACACCTGACTGTGAATCACACAGTGTGTGTCATGAGGTCCTGTCTGTCTCCACTACCTCAGTGTAGTGCTGTTCATTCCTCAAACGCTAAGCAAAAGTGCATTTTGCTGACCATGTGCCAGTCCTGGTCTGACTTTGTCACTTCACCCGACATACTCTCCTTCTCCTTCTCCTGCTCCACTCCACCACGCACACCATGTTTGACCCTTTCCCTCCTGGCCTTCATCCCTCAGTCTCAAACACGCAACTCTAAATTTAGCCCAGGCGAACCTAACACTACAACACATGTGACTAGGACTCCGGTGGCCAAACTACGGCGCGTGTAGTCAACTGCAGCCGGCTGCCTGATTTGAAATGCCTCAAGGTGAATTAATAAGACTAAACTAGGAATAATAAAAATAAAAATCTAATAAATCTCACTATATGAATGTTAGACAACCTATCTTAAAGACTAGATGTCGACTTCAATTTGTGAAAATTTAAATTATTATTTAAATTATTTAATTTGTTTTAATTAAATTTGAGAGCAGCAGATACAGAAATGCCAACAAACAACTGTAATGTCAAACATTTAAATGTTAAGAAGTGTTGCACAGTTATTTGGATAGGAAAAAAAAATTCTATCGCACATGGTGTTTTCTGAACTAAAAACGCAGATTTTCTTGCAGTGTTACGGGTTGAAAACTTCCCATTTACTATTGTTTTGCCTGTGACTACTTATATTTTCCTGGATTCGGCCCACAATCAAAAAGTTCCGCCACCCCCTGGAGTTCTAGCATTTATCCTCCTCCAGGTTCAAGTTGTTAAATCCCGTATGAAAACAGATTCATTTTTCCTTCTTGTACCTCCATGCTTTATTTATACACAAACACACTGCTGCCACTGGTCTTAACACTTTTATGAGCAGCAGTCAGACGACAGCCTTGACTGAGCTCAAAGGTCAAAATGGCAGCCATAAACAACAGAAGTGTGTGAGGGGAAAACAGTGACCACCCAAACAACCACATGTGTTGGGGATGGTGTGGTTGTCAACGATCAAACACAGACAAATAATATCTTTACAACAGTACAAAGTCTGTATTTTGCCAATGAGCTATTGTTTCCATGTTAGTCTCAGTGATAACCCTGTGTTATGTGCTTGTAGTAATCAAGTCTTGACACATTATTACTTGTGTGTGTAAAAAAAAAAGCAGTTTGATGTATATGATATATATATATACATTACATTACATTACAGTCATACACACAAACACACACACACATAAAGAAAAACTGCTGTTGACTGACTGGAGTGCTGTTTGGCTGTTTATCCTCTCAAAAAGCAGTACTGTGTACCATCAACTCATAATTCATATAAATAGATGGCTACTCTTGATTCTGACGCCTTATAACTATCATTATTTAGAAATCTCTTGAAAATGATTCTTTAATACTTCATTCCTCTGTCTATGAAATGTCAAAAATAACAGCAACCTGATTAAAAATCAAAGGCCACCAACTTCTTATATTTGTGAAGGTGAAGCCATTGTGTTGGATGTTTTTATTTAATTTAATTTAATTTAATAGTCTGAACAATCATAAAAAATGGCATTGGTTCCTTACTATTTTAACACGTTATGCAATCATTTTTTAGATTTTTACAATAGTTGAAGAACAGGAAGGATTTCTCGGTTCAATCTGGGACACGGCCGGATAATCGCACCCTTACTAATGAGCACTCTGAACAACAAATAAAAACCTAGAAAATTGTGTAAACAGGCAGTTACCAAACACTGGCTGAACCCTCAGATAAGGTGAAACCAAGTCATGTTAGCGTGTCATGTATACTGGGAGGAATGTGTGGCTGTGAGATAAGGTCAAGTGCAGTCAAGTTACACTTAGACAATTTATAGCTTATAGAGAATGAGGTAGGGATGAATTTGATCCATTCATGATCTGTTCAGCATCCAGTGCATTTCAATGCATATGACGACAACAGTTAAGACAGATGTGTGTAAGCTTTTGTTTACGGTTTTGTTTTATGGGGCTCATTGTGCTCACTGCAGCAGCCTATAGATTGATTGTTATTAGGCTTTGAGACAGAGAGCAACACTCTTTAAAAAAACATAAATTGCCACAATTTCCCCTTATCTCAATTAAAAAACTGTTCAACCTCAACTTATTCCCTTAAACTAACCATGATGTATAATTTGCCTAAAAAGAATACTCAGCTCAGCCATACCACTCTTTGTCCACTATGTAACTGCATAGGAAGGAGCGTGCGTAAAGGTGGCTGTAGTGGACAAAAGATAACGGTCCTTGTTAAGTAGCTGTTCGTGGACTTTGTGCTTCTAGACAGTCAGATAAGACGATGAAATAATATTTGTGGTATCACGTAGCCCCTGTAACATAAGCGGACGAGTATTATTTTTTTTGCAGATACACTTTTGGTTTCCATTCTGTGCGTCTGTGTGACTTCTGGAATCCGCTGAGGGGGTTTCCAACACTGAAACAGCTTACTTTTTAAAAACACAAAATCTTTTCCTTTCAGCTGTTTCTGAATGTTTCGCTGCATTGGTAAAACAATACTACTTCATATGCTACTTTATACCCTACAGACAACAGACAGTGGGACCCCCCTCATGCCCCCTCTCCACATCACATTTACGCAAAACTCCCTCCATGGGTTTTGAGTTTTTAGGCAGTTTATAGTTGACACTAATGGCACATACAGGCCTGAACTGGCTTTAAAACCCTGGCAGACCCGCGGCTGCTGCTGCTGCTGCTGTTGCACACACATCATTTGATGTGTGTCTAATTTCTCACTGACAGTCAAAAGCGACAGTTGTCAACATCTGGATCGTCATGCAGGTAAACCGACTTATAGAGAACAAGGTTTTACAAAATAACAATCTGCTAAAGTCAGTTATTTCTCACCTTTATCTGCGGGGCGGAGCGTGCTGAGTCCTGGGAGCAGCGGGGCAGCAGTGAGGAGAAAGCAGAGACAAACACACTGGGCAGGCGCGAGTCAGACCTCCGGCCGAGGGCGGGGCCGTTGTGCAATTGACATTGAGTTTAAAACTCATGGAGTATACTTAGTATGTTCGGAAATATTTACACATGTACATCGGGCTCACATCGTGAAAAAACATTGAGAAGATCTCTGGTGCTCAGAAGTTGATGATTTATAATTATATAGTCATATGATATTAATGGAAAAGAGGGTTATAATAATATAATAATATAATAATATATATTATTATATTATATTATTCCACAAATTGTCACAAAAGAGAGTTAAAAATAATTGCAGCAAATTGCAGGCAGCAACACGGGATCATGAATATTACGCATGTATATATATATAAAAAAAATCTTATATATATATATATATATATATATATTCTAATATAATATAATATAAAAATAATCTTATATATATATATATATATATATATATATATATATATATATATAAGATTTTTTATATATATATATATATATATAATTCATGCGTAATATTCATATTCCCGTATTGCTATATATATTCCTATTATATATATATTTATATTATATTATATTATAATATAATATATATATATATATATATGATATATTATTCTAATATAATATAATATAAAAAATATATATATATATATATATATATATATATTTTTTTTTTTATATTATATTATATTAGAATAATATATCATAGCCACCGCCGGTGTGAAACAACAGTGGAAATGCTGCATTTGTTTTGGTGTAATAAGACTCTTACACCACTTGGGGAAAATGACCTCTAGCTCATATCCCTACTGAATAAAGGTTGTATTGTTGCCCTGAGAGTAACCTGTTAGGCAGACCTTAATCTCAGAATGAGTATCATAGACTCCCCACCCCAGCAAGATCCAGCAAGTGGATGGTTATATTTTGAATTCAGGGTAAGAGTAGTTAGGATTATGGCTATATTAGGGGTTTGGGGGTTGCAGTCGTAATAAATGTAATTTGGATGCGGGCTTTGGTAAACCTGCCAGGCAAAACTCAGGGATAACATACATCAGGGTTTCAGGCACCAGCGCGAGCAGGATTACTAGATGAATAGAAATACACCTGCTAGAAATCTAAACTGCAGGTCAGCGACGGCGTGTTAAACCCATTAAATCACGAGTTGTAAATTACGTGTTATTCCAAAGTATTGGTTTCCATTTTATTTGCATTATCATTCAAAATCATCACCAAAATGATGCGACCCAATTTTAACTGTAATGATTTGTAATTAGCTGTTAGCTGTCAGTAAAGCACTATTTGTAGGCTGCTGTTTATGAGTCTTCCGCTGTGTCGGTGTCTAATTTAAGTTCAACCCCTTACTGCTTATTAATTTAACGATTCTGGATAAATGTGGAAGAACTGTTGCTATAAGTCGGGTCTGTGGGGCTTCTCTCTCTGTCAGGTCCAGTTCTGTGCGCAGGTGCCCCGTTGCCATGGTGACGAGCACACAAGCGGCGGTGCTGTTGATGCCTCTGCGTCATCAGCCTGCGTGGAGAAAACCCTCAACGGACAAACACGACGTTATATCAAAGGTACACAATTAACTGGATAACGTGATGCTGCTGAGTCATTTTAACTTCTACTCGAAACGTATGTTTGTGCCTCGTTTCTGACGTCATGTTTATTAACGTTAGCTAACTTCACAACAAACTAGCCAGCGTTAGGCAGCGTTAGCCCTATGTACCGCTGCACGAGCAAGGTTTACCATAGCTATCAGCTGAAGAAGGACTCATTCATTCATTCATTCATTCATTCATTCATTCATTCATTCATTCATTCATTCATTCGTTACACTTCTGCATATTGATATTCATTCAGTCTGTGATTTGGTTTATGAGCCTGAGGAAAATAAATACAGTTATTACACCACCTGCAGGCTGAGTAGATTATTGGTTATTTACTATGTTACATGTCGAACACAAACCTATCATCAGCTTCATTATTATAACAAATGTATGTTTGACTGTTGCTTGGCTGCTACAGTAACTTTCTACAGTTGTTTTTCTTCTTCTTCTTCTTCCCCCCCACAATATACGCTCCACCTTCAGATGTGTGAGGGACCTTCAACCATATCTGGGCCAATCCCCCCGGATCCTTCTCTGTTTCCTCAGTACTACAGACGACCTGCTTCAGGTTAGATCTAGTCACAGGGCTCTGCTATACTAAAATCCCCCCTTAAACAGTCTATGTTGTTTTCCACTAATTTGGGGCAGTAAACTTAATATCTATAAGCTTAAGATGAATACCTCTTGTTACATCAACAAACTTAACAAAATTAATAAGGCCCCGAATCCATCACATGCAAGAACGTGCTGTTCTGTAGTTGAAGTGTTTTAAAATTTGGTGAGCTCCTTGTTTTTTGAACAAAATATTAGCTCCCAGTGACCTTGTTTAGTTTTCACTTCTTTCTCCAGCACGTGGCCGTTTAGAAGGAAACCACGACGGAACTTTGGCCCTTCTCTCGGGGCCACTCGCTCCAGATGCTGTGTTGTACCCCGGCTGCTACAGTGCTCGTACCCCAGCACACCCTCCCCGTATCGGCTCTAATGCTGCTCATATTCTGGAACGAGGACGGAGAGGGGTAGTGGGGGAGCTGCTCAAACTAGACGGTCTCGCCATCACCCCTGTTCCCAAACAGAGTAAGGGCAAACGATTTTTCTGTTTTTTTAATTTGTGCTATGTAAAAGAAAAAGAGGCGGTTCTGTTTTGTCTTGAAGGATGGTGTCAGTGTAACTTATAGTGTATAGCTGTTGTAATAATAAGTTAAAGTTTGATTGAGAACTAACCCTGTACAAAAATTTGAAAGTGATTGAGACAACTTTGCAATTCTTGACCCTCAGAGCAGCGGGTACATGACTTTGGTAAAGAGAATGTACGTCGGCTCAGGGAGATCCAGAGACGCTGCAAGGAGCAGGAGGCTGAGAGAGCACACTCACGTCCGGTTCCAGTCAAAGCTCTTTGGACCTCCTCCAAATACCAGAATGTCCCGTCCAGGGTGATGGTCCAACTACAGGTAAGGAACAAGTCTGCAAAAGATGCAAGTTCTTTGAGTTATTATTATTGCCTCTGGCTCACTTTTCTCTTTCGTGCAGGTTTCTAGTCCAACATCTAAACCACAGTGTCAAAACTTTCTGAAGGGCCACTCTACTGCCCCACCAAGGTCGCGCTCCAAAACCTCTCCTGTAGCTTTACAACGCCCGGCCTCCTGCAACTCTATACTGGACCAGAACTTGCAAGTAAGAATCACCTATAAACGTAAATGTATTAATACAGTCTCACATGATCTTAAAATAAGAGGTAAAGTAAGTATATCAATTTTGACGAGAGAAGAGTAAAGCTGGCAATGACGTGAATGTGCATTTTGCTCAAATGTATGTGTATTTGCAATATTTCCTTTTATATTGATTTCATACATAGATATTTGGTTATGATTCCATACATTGTTGTATGTGGATACAGTTACAGGTGCAAGGCCAGACGATAGACTTCGTAAAACACAATGCCCGGTATGCTGGAAAGACTGTGCTGCGTCGGTCCCAGTCACTGACAAACCTTAGAGAGAAGCCTGTCCCCTGTGCAGTCAAGGGACAGGTGCCTCAGTAGTGAGTATTCATATGCCCTTTCTTTCCTCCTTACCTTATACTCATAATCAATTGCTAAAAACATAATTCTTCAAAACAGGTTGACTTTTACAGCTGTTTGCTCATTTCTGTTCTCTGTCTCACTGATTATTAAACACACACACACACAGTCTTGAGGAAAGGAAGGAGCAGTGGCATAAAGAGGCGGAGGAGAGGAGGAGGAACGCACCTGATCCCACAGTCCCAGCTGGTCACACCCTGATGCCTGAGAGTGAGAGACAGGAGACTCTGAAGTCCCTCAAAGAGAGTATGTCTCTGTGGCTCTTTATCTCTGCCCTTATATTAATGGCTAAATAACATTGGAGTACTACATGAATAGTGAATATTTGCTTCTCTAATTCAGCTGTTTTTTGTCTCCTCAGGCCACCGCTCCCTTGTGACTGAGCTGCTGTCCCTCCCTCTCAAAGCTGACAATCTGAGTGTTCGAGAACGTCGGGCTCATCTCGATTGTAGGCTCTCTGAAATCGAGGAGGCCATTAAAATCTTCTCCAGGGACAAAGTTTACATAAAAAAAGATTCCTAACACATGAGGAGGAGGGAGCGGAGGAGATGGTCCTGCTTTATTGAGATTCATTTTTATTTTGTAGTTGCATTATGTAACATAACGCTGAACCTTGTAAAGTAGATGATTGTTTAGACATCAACATCATTAGTTAAATTATAAACCGAGTGTTTCTTGGTGTTACTGATAATCAGTTACTTTAAGAACAATATGTATTTATTTTTTCTTGGTAGAAAATATATGCAGATGCACTGTACACTTATTGTTAATAACTGCTAGCTCATGAAATATTCTCTGATGAGATGTGTTTTGTTGTGTCTTCTTGGCTGCCGGTTTTTCAATAATTAATATTTTTTGTGAAGTCATTGTATATGAATATTTTGTATTAAAAGATACAATGCAGTACAATGTGTACACAGCATAGGTGTCTGCAGAGTGCTGAAGAAGTCTTTTTATATTTTTGAATTACTACGTCACAACTCTTAGTGTGTATGACGTATGACGCACGCCCCACCCCCTCAACGTCTTTCGGTCATTGTTCAGCTTGAGTTAGCTACTCTGCTAGGTGGAGGCTAGCCAAGATTACAGAGGTTTAAACTTGTCATGCGTGCATATTAACCCGTTAAAGTTTACAACCTGTATTTGAGAGCTTGCCAAAGAAACAATGAGCAAGAGGAAAGCGCCACAGGAATCCCCAAATGAGGGAATAACAGACTTTCTTGTCGGTAAGTGCAGAAGAGAGAAGCCTGAGCTGAGCTAACAGTAGCCAGCGTGACGCTCGGGTTCTGTTTTTAAATAAAATAGCCAAATAACTTTGCATAAGTAACGTCAGTGTGTATTTGTAAAACATGTATGCTTAATGAGGATGTTTCTGTCTCGCGTTTATCATCTGGTTTGTCTGAATGTATCTGTGTTTCTTAGCTCTGACATTTAAATGCCTCTTGCCTTCAGCTGAGTTGGCTGTTGTTAGTTTAAAATAGTGGCAATAAACTGCAGGAGTATGAGGTAAATATAAAGCCATACGATGTCTGACTTCTGTTTCCAGAGCTGGCCAATTACGAGAAAAACGTCAACAGGGCGATACACAAGTACAACGCTTACAGGTGAGGTGTGCTTTGTTTAAGGATGAGGGTTTCACTATTGTTGAAACAGCAATATGTAATTACAAATGTAATACTGTCGAAACAATACATCAATGTGTGAAGTTGGATGTCTATAGAGCATACACCCAATTGTCAGTTCGTTTAAAACCACAAAAAGATCATCACTTTATATTGAAACATTTGTTTTTTAATCAATTTGATGGTGATTTTTTTTAAGAAGATGTCGTTCAACTACAGCCTCCAAAATAACCATAAAGTTAAAATAACACTTCTCTAAAATGATTTGGAAATTTTAACCTTCATTGAGGTTAGGATTATTACATTGTTTGATACTGGCAACTGGGTTTATTATACACTTGATGCCATATGGATAAGGATGTTGTTTAGTAATTGGGATAAAAGGTGTTGCAATTTTAGCAGAAACGTTCTGTTGAGGCATCCAACAGAACTTTTCTGTCACCATCTGATTTATCTACTTTAAATATCTTTAACATCTCATTTAAACTTTATCCATCTTTTGCTTATTCCCTGTCTAGGAAAGCAGCATCGACCATCTCCAAGTACCCTAACAAAATCAAAAATGGCGAAGAGGCAAAGAAACTGGTATGTGTTCTAGATTTGGTTTTAAAGGTCTTCAGTTGTTGCCTTATTTTAAATAAAACGCTTCACACATGTGGAAATTTGACCTGGTGACAATGGTCCTAGTCCAACTGAAGTCACAAGTCATCGGAGTTCAAGTCAGTTAAGTTGCAAGTCTTTTTATAATATTGTCAAGTCGAGTCATCAAATTTGTGACTGGAGTCTGATTCAAGTCCAAACTTTGTGAGTCCAGTTATTACCATCAGCACCATCCGTATTACACTATTGTTCTTTAGTACAAAAGTTTCATATTGGATGTGTATCATGTCACCCTTTTGTTTTGGCTCGCATCCATGAAACTACTTGCTTTATGAAGAAATTCAAAAGTTTTCATACATGTCTGAAGGTAGGTTAGTGTAACCAATTGTCAGAATTATTGTCATAGAAGAATAATCGCTTGATTTTACAACATAAGCATAATAATCAGTATTTTACTTTTTAAACAGGGAGTCATGATAGAGTTTCGTGTTGGTAATTTCTTATGGTGATTATATCGGATTCACTAAGTCTAAAGTAATATCTTATTCTCTGTATTGAACTCAATCCAGAATGATGTTTTGGTCTCAGCTGCTTCACCGACAGTTTATTTCAGCGTTATGGTGCCTGGAAACTGGAAAGGTCTCCATCATTGTTAGTATTCCCTCGGCTAATGCGTCCATGTTGGTTTTGTGTGTTATGTGATGCCCTCTGCTCTAGCATTTGCTTGTCAACAGCACAACTTTGCACATCTTACATAACTGCTGCAGCTCACTCTATTCACCACCCTAATGCTTGTTTTCACTCTTGAACAGGAAGGTGTTGGAGCTAAAATAGCAGAAAAGATTGATGAGTTCCTACAAACTGGCAAGCTACGGAAACTGGAAAAGGTGAGTGTTGGGTCGTCGTAGTACAGGATCCATGCCACACTGTATAAATATCTGATTAGTAAAAGCTCAATTTAAATGTATTACACAAACTGACTTTTATATTTTCTTTTAGATCCGTAACGATGACACAAGCTCTTCCATCAATTTCCTCACCAGAGTCACCGGAATTGGGTAAGTCATTAAGTTAGGAATCTAAAATAAAAACCTGTTCAATGTTTTGTATGGACTTTCACTGTCAAATGCAACATGACTAATACAAATGCACAGGGTTACCAGTTCATAGGCCACTTCAGAGGCATGCTTGCATGATAACAAGCTTTTTGCCAGTGGAGTAGAGCGAGTTAGGAGAGAAAATAAAGAAATAAAACAGCACAAGCTTGCGATTTTAAGAAGACTTGCTGTGTATATAAAATGGATTTGTTAATCAAGGGGGTCATATCAGATTCAAACTATTCTTCAGTAGCCCAAACAACCAAGAGATGTCGTTTATTGAACAATTCAGAGATTTCGGGGTAATTCTCCCTGATAGACCCGCGGTCTATTCTGGGAGGATTTGCTGTAAAAAAAAAATTAGATTACTAGAAAAGGTTGAAAATTCAAAATGTATTGAAAAGAACTGGCAGTCAGACGGTAGCTCAACATTGCGTCACAGACAAAAATGAGGAAGGCTCAAGAATAGTAGAGAAGAGGGAAAAGCACACGCCAACAAAGAAGCCTCAGAAACAGAAGCTGTGCCAGACTCTCAGCCTGGCATCTCATACCAGTACGACAGAGGTCAATAATTAACATTTCACAGACCTCAAGGCAGAGTGCTTTTAATATATATATCGAACAGCGTTTATAGCAGTGTCAGTAATGCTGTAGCGGTCTGGACCCGGGCATGAGGGATACAGGAAAGGTTAAGGATGTTTCTGTAGTTTTACTGTATGTGCTTTATGTAACAATCTGCTTCTCTTGGGTCTTGACTTCAGCCCTGCTGCCGCCAGGAAGTTTTTTGAAGAAGGGGTGAAGACATTAGAAGGTTTGTTTAGTTTATTTATTAGAATTGTTTAAAAAGAATGTTTCCTTTTTATTCTTGGTCCTTGGTACTTCCAGATTTATTCAACATAGAGTATATTGCATGCTAAATACATGTATGTAATGTAGATTTAGATTTGGCGTGATTTGAAATGAGCAATGTTTGTATTTTTTTAGATTTGAAAAAGATTGAGCACAAGCTGAATCATCATCAACAGATTGGACTCAAGTAAGTTCAGCTGAATGCTCTTGTTTTTCTATAGTAGTTATGTTTTCTATCAAAATAAAATATGTTTGGATATCTTGAAGTGATACATGAGTTGTGTTTCATGGATTATTCTGTTGCCTTCAGGTACTTTGAGGAATTTGAGAAGAGGATTCCACGTGCTGAAATGGAACAGATGGAGGTGAAGATGAAGCATTTAAGTTTGTGTCGTCTTTTTATTAGTTTTTATTGAGAGTTTTCTTACACTGTGTGTTTTCTCTAGACTCTTATTCTTGGAGAGTTGAAGGAGATCGGCACAGAATATATTGGGACAATCTGTGGAAGCTACAGGAGAGGTAACATTTCCCCATTTGTGTTGATGTTCGGTTAATGACAGCAATTCAGACTCATCAAACTCACATGTTCATAATTTCCAGGTGCAGCATCGAGTGGTGATATTGATATTTTGCTGACCCACCCAGACTACACCTCTGATACTCAGAAGCAGGTGAGACTCTTCTCTACTGTAGCTAACTCATCCTGTAGCAATAGATAAAACATTACTGTTGTTATTAATGCGTTGCAGTGATATATATATTTTCAATTAATTTTGCTTCATTTATATTTTTCTCTTCCAGCCCAAGCTCCTTCATGCAGTGGTTGACCATTTGGAGTCCATTGGGTTTGTGACCGAGACCATGTCCAAAGGAGACACTAAGTTCATGGTGAGGCCGGTGCTTATTTATTTTATTTTGCTTCTCATCACTTTTCAATTATTACAAACCATTGACAATATCACTCTCAATGTGATGCACAATGTTTTTCTATCTTTTGTTGTCGTAATTTACTTTTTCTATTTTAGTTGATTTTTTTTTTGTAAAACTATATTTAGTTTGAATATCTTTATATTTTTATTCTATTTTTTAGTTTTTCTTCTGTTGTAATTTTTGATCAAATTTAGGCGCAAGAAATTCCTTTGTGTTTAAATAAAGTTCTGTCTTAATTGATCCTTTCTTTGGAGTGCTCAGCTGTATGTTTATGATGTTCTGGTAACGAGTTCGTACAGTAACTATACAGTCTATTAACCCAACCCATGAAGTGCATGCCTGTGGTCACCATGTGCTGGATCTTGTTTTCTAGGGAGTCTGCCAGCTGCAGCGGACTGATGAAGATGAGGAAGAATACCTTCACAGGCGTATTGATATTAGGTGCCCTACTTTCTGTTGCTTAGATCTATGATCTTCCAAAATAAAACATTGCCTCTACCTACTACAATACGAAACAAGCCCAGTTATGTTCAATTTGATATACTGCAAAAAACTGTAAAGAGGCAACCTTCTGTTTTATTTCCTTAATATTCAAACTGTATGTTCATCTGTTTGTTCCTGCTCTCTAACTGTCCTCTCTCCCTCTCCCTAAGGTTAATTCCCAAGGACCAGTACTACTGTGGAGTTCTGTATTTCACTGGAAGTGACATCTTCAATAAAAACATGAGAACTCATGCGCTGGAGAAGGGCTTCACTCTTAATGAGTACACCATACGGCCACTCGGGGTCACTGGTGAGTCTCAGTCAGATGTGACACATGACCTTGCTGACCTCTGTTTCAGCGCTGTCTCTCTTCTGGCTTCAGTAAGTAACCAATGATTCATGCTTTAAACGTTTAATATCAGCTTGTTCTCTCTCTGTGGATCTGTTGTAGGTGTGGCAGGGGAGCCTCTGATGGTGGATAGTGAGAGAGACATCTTTGAATACATCCACTACAAATACAGAGAGCCAAAGGAGCGCAGCCAGTGAAGCAAAGGTTTACAGTTACATCTTTATTTGAAGCTACAGCTTTCTAGCAAAGGAGATCAGAAGCATCTGTACAAATGTGTTGGTTTACCATTCAACTATGTTATTGAACACAAAACAACTATGAAAGTCATTGAATTTTTTTTTTGCTGTATCTTTCTATCAAGATGAATCCCCTTTTAATAACATTTGTACCTAAATGCACACACAACAAAATTGTTATTGTGTTTTTATCACAGGCTAATTCTGAATGTTCATGTATCCTCTTTTATTGTATTTTTGACCACACTTTAAGATTATACCATAACCTGAGGATTAAAACACAACATAAACAAGGAATACCACTATCATCAGGGCATTTTCCCTTGAAAGTAGTTCCCTTTAACAAACTGGCTGAGCTGAGGGGTTTTAATGGTTAATTGTTTCCCGTTCATTCAACAGTGTTGCTACTTTATGTTAGTAGTTAATAGTAGTTAGTAAAAAATCACTTCTGCATGGACATATGCATGTTTTTAAACCTGTAGTATTTCTCTTCAAATTAGGGGGCAAACTAATAATAATAATTCAAGATAAGAAATGCAATGATGCAAACATTATTTTCTGCTTCTGGGTGCTAATGATTTTTTTTTTTAAAGATAAATGAGATTGTTTGATATGTGAATATGACTGTTACACTGGTAGATATTATTGATCTCTCGTATGTGGTTGTGTGAACATGATGACGTGTTTCGTGATAGATACAAATTGACCAGGTTCCTGAAATACTGCTACAGTGTACCCTGGTGATGCAGATCTTAATCTGTAACACAAAACTTTAGGATTAGGACGTCGATTCAGTTTTGTATGTGGATGATTGCAAATATAGCTGGTAATATTTAAGAAAATAAAAATAAAATGATAACCAAATTATATGTCAATTTTCATTTATATAAATTTCCAATTTTTCTTTACACTCAAATTTAAAATTTAAATGGGTTTTATTGTAGCATCAATATAGACTGTCCCTTCTCAAGAAAATCGGAAAGAGCAGTTTGGCTACATTAGAAAAAAGTTAATTACGATATATTCTTTCTCAATATCACGAGAAACTACTGTTGTAGCAAATTAATCAATTAAATAAATGTTTTGTTGTTGGGGCTGGATTTTACAGTAGCATCTAGTACATCACAGTTTGGCCTAAACTTTGTTTTCATGTTTGAAAGTATGATATGCTTTACTATGAAATTTGTTTTTTGTATGGCATATTATTCCATGGCATACTATATACTGTGACTTTTTTCAGGCATACTTTACTATAACATTTTTAAGCCTCATGAGACATCATGTTATCAGGTTTTCCTTCCACCCGTTAGGTCCATTCTTGTGAACTCAATATCCCAGAAATAGTTGGAAGAAATTATTTTTCAAATTTGGCACATTTGTATGACATTCTAAAGGGATTTTTAATGACATTTTGATGGTGTTCTGTGCTATGAATGTTATGTTTTTTTTATTCTATACTATAAATTGACTTTCATGATTTTTTTCAACATACTATAGTATTATTTATTTGGCATACTATACTTTGAGTTTTTTTATTACTTTATTCTACATAATATACTATGACTATTTTATAACCTTTTTCAACATACTATTTGTTTTCAATGATTTTTTTTTAAATTACTATTGTACCAAATATATAATGACTTTTTTGGACAAATTACGACTTTTTACAACTTTTTTCCACATGCTAAACTATGACTTTTTGACATACTTTACTTTGACTTTTTGACATACTATACTATGACTTTTATCTTAATTTTATACTCTGACTTTATTATAACTTTTTCAGGCATACTATACTATGACATATTTTGGCATAATGTACAATATAGAACAAAAAACTCCTGCACACTGTCTTCTTCACTTGCATATAAATATATTTAAGTAACAACGTTTCAGTACGTAGAACTTCATCAGGTTATTTGTACATAATGTACAATTACTTTTTCTATATATTATACTATGATTATTTTCGACATGCTTGCTATGCCTTTTTCTACACGCTATACTATGACTTTTGGACATACTGTACTATGACTTTTTCTACATGCTAAACTAAGATTTTTCTAGACCCGCTATACAACACATTTTTCATGACTTTTTTGACATACTATACTGTGATTTTGTTCAACATAATCTATAATGATTTACATACAATACTATGTTCTTTACGACAAACTACTATGACTTTCCACAACATATTACACTTTGAATTTTTGACACATAACACTATGACGTTGTTCTAACTTTTTTTGACATGCTATTCTCTGACCCTCTAACCGTCTAACGCATACTATACTATGACTTTTTTATGACTTTTTCGACTTGCTATACTCTGACTTATTCAATATACTATACTATCACTTTGTCACGACTTTTTTGACAAACAACATTGTGATTTTTTTTATGACTTTTAAAAAATAAACTATTCTATGACTTTTTTATGACTTTTTTGACAAATTGTACTATTTCTTTTTATGACTTTTTCAACATAGTATAATATGACTTTTAATGACTTTTTTCGACATGCTAAATTAATGAGTTCGACAAACTATACTATGTTTTTTTATACCTTGTTATACTTTGACTTTTTGACAAACTATACCATGAGTTTTTTTTTTTTAACACTATAGTATGACTTTTTTTCGCCCTTCTAATCTATGACTTTTTTCAACATGATATACTATAACTTTTTATAACTTTTTTCGACATAATATATTATGACTTTTTTCGACATACTATACTATGACTTTGTTTGACAACTGTTAGATTTTTCAACATACTAAATTATGGCTTTATTAAAAGTGCTATACTATGCCTTTTTCTGACTTTTGTCAACATGCTATACTATGACTTTTTTCAACATACAGTACTATGACGTTGTCATGCTATTCTCTGACCCTTCAACGCATACTACAGTATGACTTTTTGATGACTTTTTTCGACATGCTATATTGTGAATTTTTCATGACTTTTTGACATGCTAAACTATGACTTTTTTTTCGACAGGCTATGCTATGAGTTCTTTGAACACTATACTATGACTTTTTTCGATATACCATACTATGATTTTTTTCAACAAAAAGTCATAGTCATTATGTTATATATAGTTTGTTTTTTCGACATACTATACTAAGACTTTATCGACATACCAAATTATGCCTTTTTTTGACATTACTATACTATGACTTTTTTTGACATACTATAGTATGATGTTTTTCAACAAGACTTTTTAATGACTTTATTTTGACATGCTATACAATGACCTCTTGACATACTACACTATGACTTTTTTCAACATAATGTACTATGAATTATTCAACATACTATACTATGACTTTTTAGAATTACTATACTATGACTTGTTTCGATATACTGTACTATGACTTTTTCATGACTTTTTTCGACATACTACTAATACTATGACTTATTTTCACAAACTATACTATTATATTTTTAAACATACTATACTATGACTTTTTTTACTTTTTTCGACATACTGAACTATGTCTTTGTAATACATTTTTCCAAGCTATACCATGTCTTTTTTCAACATACTAGACAATTAGTTTTTCTGACTTTTTTCAACATACTTTAATATAGTTATCTTCGACATACTATACTCTGACCTTTCTTTATTTTATTATAGTATGGATTTCTTTGGCATACTATCATATTACTTTTTATGACTTTTCTCGACCTACTATAATATGTATTTTATATGGGTATTTTACTTTCTATGACTTTGTTCAACACACCATACAATGCCTTCTTATGACTTTTTTCAACAGACTTTACCATGAATCTTTGACTTTTTCCTCCATTCTTAACAATGGATTTTGTTAGGATGTTCACTTGGAGGCTGGACATTAAAATCAGGAGGCTTGAGACAGTGGTTAGGTGCAAACCAACAAGATGTTTATTTCACCCACAAGTAACACAAAAAACATGAGATCTTGTGTATGTATCATGCGGTGGACCAAGGGCAGCATGTGGTCCTGGCAGCAACAGCGGTTGATGGAAACTGGCAGCCTTATATAGCCACTGACAATGACCTCAACTCCACCACAGTGTAGGGAACTCGGCCCCTCACCTGATATCAAGATTACCTAAACCACAACAAAAACATTAAAATACATTTCTATCACCCTAATGCCAATCATCTGCATGAACTCAATTTATGTTACACATTATAATAGAGTCATAGAAAGCCAGAACAGGAGTTCAACTGCACTAACATCACTCTACTAATTACCAAAATCTCTACTAAAAACTAAATTTGTGCTCACGTGGTCTGGGGACTCTTTTAACCCGAACACCCTGTAAAAGAGGTAAGTGAACACAGACATTACACATTATCTTACTGCACAATAAAGAAACTGTTTATACCGCATGTGTGTCTTATTTCTTTAAGCAGTCCTGTATACAAAGTGTGCTACAAAAACTAGTATTGGAGAGGACTTTCATTACAGCTTTATTCAACATACTATTCTGTGACTGTTTATGACTTTTTTTTTTTGACATACTATTTAATGGCTTTCTTCGAAATACTATATTATGACCTTTTTTAAATTATTAATATTAATTGTTTTCATTACTTTTTCGACATACTATACTATTTCTTTGTTTGACATACTACAATCAGGTCTTTTTATTACTTTTTTCGACAAACTATACTATGACTTTTTTCGACACACTTATGGTTTTCTTCGCAGTGCTATACTATAACTCTTTTGACTTTTCCACACACTATACTATGATCTTTTTTTTGACGTACTATACTATGACTTTTTTTCGAAATACTATACTAGGACTGTCTTTTCGACCATACTATACTATGACTTTTTTCCACATGCTATACTAATGACTTTTTTAATGATTTTCTTCAACAAACTCCGCTATAACTTTTTTCAACATACTATACTGTGCCTTTTCTTGTGATTTTTTTTGGTGACATACTATACTATGACTTTTATGACATGCTATACAATTAATTTTTTAGGATTTGTTTTCGACATACTATACTATGACTTTTTTTCGACATACTAAACTCTGTTTTTTAAACATACTACACTATGACTTTTATGACTTTTTTCTGACATACTATACTATGACTTTGTTCTGAATTTTCTTTTCATAGTATACTAAGTCTTTTGTAAGGCCTTTTTTTCTACATACAATACTATGAATTTTTAAGACATGCTTTACTATGACTTTCTTTCAATTCATACTAGGACTTTTTATGAATTTAATTGATATACCAAGCTATGACATTTTATGACATTGCTATGCTGTGACTTTTTTTGCCATTTCATACTATGACTTTATTCGTATTCTTTTAGACATACTGACTTTTTTCCACATGGTACACTATGACTTTCATGATATTTTTTTTGAGATGCTTAACTATGACTTTTTTTGACCTATTATACTATGACTTTATCATGTCTATTTCAAGATGTTATACTTTGACTTTTTTCGACATACCATATTATGACTTTTTTATGACTATTTTTGACATGCTATACTATGAATTTTTTAAACATACTATACTAGGACTGTTTCTCTGTTTCTCTATTTCTCTCTTTCTTACTCACTCACTCTCTCCATTTCACTCTCTCTTTCACTCTCTCCTTCTCTCTCTCTCTTTCTCTCTCACTAGATCTCTCTCTCTCTCTCACACACTCTTTCTCTCTCACTCACTCACACACACTTTCTCTCTCGCTCTCACTCCCTCTCTCTTTCTCTTTCACTCTTATCTCTTTCACTCACCCTTTCTCTCTTTCACTCACCCTCTCTCTCTTTCACTCTCTCTCTTTTTCAATCTCTCTTTCTCTCACTTACTCTTTCACTTTCTCTTTCTCTCTCACAAGCGCTCTCTCTCTCTTACTAGCTCACTCCCACTCTTTCTCACTCACTCACTCACACTCGCGCTCTCTCTTTCTCTCTCACTCACTCACACTCGCTCTCTCTCTCTCTCTCACTCACTCACACTCGCTCTCTCTCTTTCTCTCACTCACTCACACTCGCTCTCTCTTTGTCTCTCTCACTCACTCTCTCTGTCTCACTCACTCTCTCTCAGTCTCTCTTTCTCTTTCACTCACTCAGTCTCTCTCTTTCACTCACTCAGTCTCTATTTCTCTGTCTCTGTCTTTCTCTATCTCTCAATGCCTTACTTTCTCTCACACACAATTTCAGGTAGAACCTTCCCTGTGTTATCACCAGTTATGGCCAACAGTAACTCAGCACGACTACTATTAATACTACTATTAATACTACAACAACTTCTACTATTGCTGATTCGACAATTTCTTCTACTTAACCACTGATATTACTGCTGCTATGGATACTACTACCACTACTATAACTTCAGCTTCTAAAACTACTACTCTTCTTATGACTGCTTCTTCTACTATAACTACTACCTCTACAGTTTAACAGTTCAGCTTCCAGATTTTTCTTCATTGTATTTCAGCTCTTTGCTTCTTTTGATGATGCAGTTCATCTTCCATCTCTGCCAGTTTTAAAATTCAACTACCAGGTTTTTCAGCAGTGCAGTTCTTGGCTTTTGGGCTTTTTCAGGAAAGTCATTTGTAACTTCCACATTTGCAGCAATGCTCTGTGACTGATTTCAGCTTTCAGCATTCCAACGCATTTTCTGCAGGATTGTATTATTTATGCGATTGGACTTACTTTTTTTTTTCAAAGGAAACTCAAATGTACCTCAAATGAACCCCAAACTAACCCTAAATGAACCCCATTGATACAGCTGTCTCAAAACTGTTAATATATGCAACATCTTCGGGCAGTAGCACCCACACAGTCAAAATTTCTTGCGAAAATTTCTAGTTTAAACATACTATACTATGACCTTTTTCGTCATGCTATACAAGTAATTTTTTCGACACACTATGCTATGACTTTTTTGGACATACTTTAATATGACTTTTGTCGATATTCAATACTATGACTTTTTTGGACATGCTATACTATGACTTTTTAACATACGATACTATCTTTTTTAAACCTATTTTACGTCATGCATAACCATGACTTTTTTCAACATGCTACTTTTTTGAATTACTATATTATGCTTTTTTTCAACACACTATGGTATGACTTTTTTCTACATACTATACCATGACTTTTGTCGACATACTAAATTATGATTTTTTTAACACACTTTGCTATGACTTTTTTCTACATACTTTACTATGACTTTGTCGACATGCTATACCATTAACCTTTCCGGCATACGATGTTATGTCTTTTTTTGACCTACTATACTATTCATTTTTTCAACACACTATACTATGACTTTATACTACATGCTATACAATGTATTTCACATTCCTTACTATGACTTTTTCGTTACTTTTTTCAACATGCTATTTGATAACTTTTTAAAACTAAACAATTTTTTTAACAGACTATACTATGACTTCGTTATTTTTTTTGACATGCTACACTATAGCTTCTTTTTACTTTCTGACATACTATGTCTTTTTTTGACATACCATACTATGACTTTTTAGCTAACTTTTTTTGACCCTTCCAACATTATATTATATACTATACCATGAATTTTTGATTACGTTTTTTACATATTATTGTCTGACTTTTTTGACAGTCTGTAATATGACAACTTTTTTTAATATACTTTACTACATATTATTCCATGACTTGTATAGTCATGTAGGCGTATTGGTAGGCTACTATTACTTTTTTTTTAATGCACTTTTCATTACAAACACTACTGTGATATTTTTTATGAAAAATGTATGGCACTAGACCATAACTTTTTTCATGTGACATTTGTTGACATACTATATTGTGACTTTTTTATGATATACAATGCTATAACTGTTTATATATTTTTTAACATATATCACACATTATACAATGACTTTTGAATGAATTTGTATGGCATACTATACAATGCTGTTTATTATAAAAAGAATGATGACATACCATACTACTCCTTTTTTTACAACATTCTTATGACATACTTTACATACATGAGATTTTTGATTATTTTTTGATTATTTTGATTACTTTTTTATGACATAGTATATTATTTCTTTTTTAAGGACGTTTTTTTTGGCATGCTATACTATGCTTTTTATGACCGTATTATGAAATTACTCATTATTTATACACCACAGGTATAAGTTACCTATTATACGAGAAACGTTCCTAGATTTATAATTTAAGGAACTATAAAATAATAAATTAAATATTAAGTCGACATGTTAGTATATTCAATGTTGTGTGCAAAATGCAATAATTTTACATAAATACATTCCATATTTTGCCACAGTGCTATTGCCAATGAGTCATGAACCATTGGAGGCATGGACAATCTTGCTCATAACTTGCCCATAGCAAGTTATTTACGGTGGTTACCGCGGCAATGATCGTGTCGCAAGGCATGATGGTCTGAAATAAAATGCGGGTAGAAACACCGGATAGATAGACCTGCATAAGCCAATGACAGCACCCGGTGCAATAATACCAGCCAATTGGAAGACGTCAAGGCAGCAGTCTCTCACCCCTACACACCCACACTACTTTTGTGTCAACCACTTCGCGGGAGTTGTCACAACAGGAGCGGTCATCTATTTAAAACTAGACAAACACTAAACGGGAGACGAGTAAGTATATTTTAGAATATGGCATGTAGAAAGTGATATGGTGGTTAATGTATTTAGTTGTGGGTATTGTTAAACTGGGATCACCTGTGCTTACTGTTAGAGGGTGTGTTTTCCCTTTAGCGGGATGAATGAGCCGCTAACTAGTAATCGTGTTTCTTAACGTTGGCGAATCAACAGCTCATCATCGACGAGTACGCGCGTGGAGATGTGGTGCTCGCGAACCCACCACCGCTCGGTTAACGTTATTGTTATTATTTCAATGCCGCGTTTATTCAGGTGTCCTTCGTGCTGCGGGGCTCTACATGTGCATGTGTCGTAGTGTTCTTGTTGAAGGTAGAGACGAAACGACCCTCTCGAATGTCTCCCGTATCCATAGAAACTACGCAGAGCGCGCATCCACCGAGCTGATGGAAGTTGTTATGCAACACTTGTAGAAATGGCTAGTACAAATATCATGTGGCAGTTATTATGTAATGACAACTTCGTCACCAACTAACTCGTGTTTTTGTTGTTTTTTTACTTAACTGAGTGTCCAGACCCTGACAGTATGTCCTCTCTACGGTTTGGGTTTGTAGTCAGTCGATGCTGCTCAGGGTCTATTGCATTGTGTGCGTGTGTGTGTGCGCCAATGCGCGGCGTGAAGATGATAAATCCTCTGCTATGTTTTGGTTTCCCAGGGCAACCATGTCTGAAAGAAAAGCAGTGATCAAAAATGCCGACATGTCGGAGGACATGCAGCAGGACGCCGTTGAGTGTGCCACGCAGGCCCTGGAGAAGTACAACATCGAGAAAGACATCGCTGCATACATCAAGAAGGTAAAAGCTGCCGCTGACGCACCTCCGTAACTTCAGCCCACTGACGTGAACACAATCTAGTTTAGGTAAAACTGACAGCAACAAGTGGTGTGAGGCTATTTTGCACTCAGTGAACAACCATAGTTTTGCATAATTGACGTTAAACACCGAGCCCGGAATTTGTAATTGTTTCCACTCTTCCAGTTCCTCTTGGACTGACTGACTGACCGGCAGCAACCACATGCCCACATTTCTTATCTTCCTGGTGGCAATCCTGACCAGTGTAGTGAAGGGCACAGCTCGGATTGTCATAGCATCCCTTTTAAAACTTGAGTAACGCTGTATCATTTCCATCAGACACTCCCTGAGCCTTGGCGAGGGTCCACATTCCATTATTACTCGGGGAGTTTTCACAGCTAGGGCTTGTTGACTAAATTGTCCCAGTTTCTTGGAACCAACAGTTTCCCAATTTGCAAAATTGGCAATATAAGATACAGTATTTACACTGAAGATAATTTAAAGATTAGCCAACAAATCTGTTTTGAAAAGCTCAATTTAGGGGTACATAGTTAAATAGTGTATTTTTAATTTTATATAGAAGTCTTATCTTGGAAGATTTAATACATCTATGTGCTAAGGTGAAGCAAGTAAATTATACTGTTGATATCTCCTAACTACAACAATCGAATAATTGGAGGAAATTGTTTCACATGTTGAGATGTAGCATTGATCATATACTATTACTATCTTACATTATTAAGCAATGTATTCTCATCTTTTCTTCACAACTCCCAGCATGTCGGTCCATAAGTGTGTAATTAACAGATGTATTTTTTTTACCCACAGGAGTTTGACAAGAAATACAACCCAACCTGGCACTGCATCGTTGGGAGGAACTTTGGCAGCTACGTTACTCATGAGACCAAGCATTTCATTTACTTCTACTTGGGTCAGGTGGCCATTCTGCTGTTCAAGTCTGGCTGAGGGAACTCGTTTTCTCAACACCAGCTGACCATACAGTACTGACTGATGATTCGACAAAGGCACTTATCATTCCTTGGCAAGGGGCCGCTGCCTTTTTCTGTGCTGCTTTCTACTTTGTTCTGTTTTTGAGGATAAAAAAAACGTGGCCATGTTAAAGAGATGAAACACTTGTATTTATTTTTGTGTTGTTACATTAGACATGTCATTTTTTAATTAAAGCGTAGCTGTTAAGCTGTCTGGGTCCAATGCCTGGTGTGGTCAATTCATTGCACGGCTTCATTATACACCAATTGAACCAGGATATTTATACCATGACAAGATACTTGTCATGTTTTAATATTTGTACATTAATTGGTAGATGTTTGAAGTGTGTTAATATTACAAGTGGTAAGAAATAAACAATTTGCAGTATCCAGGGTAGTGAATCTACATATGTATATTTGACAATTCGACACCATATGGTATGGGGTTTGAAACCTATGGCACACCAAGAAAGTGTATTACAATATGTTAAGGTCACAAGCTCAATAACATTAGTACCTGCATCATGCAGGCAGCTATTGTGAGATTTTCCAGAAAAGCACCAACCTTCAAGACCCATTTCAGATGCTAATATAAAGTTAGTTGCAAAGAATAGTTTCATCTGCATGGTACCATAAAAACCTGATAATGCATACATTAAAAACCAAAAAGGTTAATGTGCATTTTTTTCTGTCAAAATACTTAATATAATCCATTTTATTATATAATGCATGGATGGCTGCAATTTAGAAGCCAGGTGACACTTGAGCCATCAATACACACCATTTTTTGCAAAAAAACAAGGCAAGAGAGGGGAATTATACGGTGGTACTCTTTATTACAACACATTTAGAAAACCAGCTTGTGTGGGTAGACACCATTGGACAAGCAGAAGGAAGAGCGCAGGTACCCTTTGAGTTGAGGTACTTTCTTGATGAGGGGCAGGAGCTGAGCGTCAACAGCCTTCTGGTCCTCTTTCCTCTGCTCGGTCAGCTGGTACTTCTGCAGATGGAGACGAGGGGAAGAACACCAGTGAGTCAGGTACCTTAAATATGATTGAAGTTGTATTATTATTAGTAGTAGGGCAATATTCAAGTTAGTTTACCTCCTTCTCTGTATCAAAGATCTCCCCCTCCTGGTGACGGGGCCTCCTCAGCTTCTTCTTCTTGAAGTAGGCATCGTTCAGAGTTTTGGGGATCTTCATGCCAGAGATGTCGATTTTTGTGTTGGTAGCAATGGAAAACTTCTGGTGAGCCCTACGTAGGGGTACTCTGTTCAAAGCAAGAGGGCCTAGAAGTATGCAAAAAGTAAAAATATTAGAGATGCAGTATGGTAAATGACCACCATCTTACTATAGCACAGTTGCTGTGCATAACTGAACATCAATCTAAACCACCAAGAAGTGTCATCCTTACCGGTGACAAGCAGGAGACCACTGGAGAGCTGCTTCAGGAACACCACGCGCTAAAGAACAAAAACAAGTTCTCTTTAGTATAAAGATCTTGTATTTAAGGTTTGCACACCAATGACCTCATAATCACACATGTGCCACTGTGATGAGACATTTAATATCTGCAATCCACATTGATGCCAAGCAATAGATGGCAAAAAATACATCTACTTGACACACTCTTAATCCATTATGAGCGCTCTCTGCCCGTCAGATTTCAGATTCACAGCTGAAACATTATTTAGGTCAGCTACTGCTCAAAGTGTGTGTGGGCACACTAGCATGCCTCCATAACTTGCCCATGTAGCGTTAGAGTGTGGGAGGGAGGGACAATGTCTGTGGTACCGAGGGTGTGATTATAAAGATGTGTCAAGCACGCTTGTTAGAAAATACATTTTTTTAATGCAGAATAAGGATGCACCACTGATATACCACTGAAGGGAAGGCTCAATAGCCTCAGACACCGTGCTTTCTATGAATCTCTTCAAAGCCGGACTGCTCTGCTATCATGTTGGTTATATAACACTTTAAGTTTAATCTATGACAGTTCAAGAAAAGACAACCTCTTTTACCATTAGAGAATCCTGCCAAAGTCTGTTCGAGATGGTGTACAGTGAAGTGTTAATAGATTTAAAGAAAGCCTCTGTGGCATTTCTCTTAATCCCTTGTTTTTTTGCATCAAGACTCATCCTTAGAATCCATTGTGGATTCTAAGGATCCGCATTTCACAATATAAATAGTACTCCTTTATCCAAAATAGTTATTTGCCATTATTAGCAAATACACTGTGTTTAATTGCCAGTTAAACTATAAAACTAACTCAGTATTGATGCTAGAAGTGTTCTGACATTCCTAGACATGGGAAAACTACCACGACGTTGCAATTATTTTAGTGCCCAACAATAATAATTTGACAGCATGAAGTTTTAGTGTAGTGTAAAAATTTCTGTTACCAACATTAGATGTAAACGAGCTTTTTAACTACATTTAACATATTTTGTTCTTTGTTTAGCTGCAAGCCTACTGATATTCTTAGCTTTAAAATTTTGATGGAGATGTCCTTTTGTGATCCAAAAACAATATGAAATATGGATCACAATTTCTATATTTGCAGATCATAATTACTAATACTTGTCAAATGTTATTACTTCTGCATCTGTCTGTATGACATCATGGCTTATCGATCATACAAGGGCTATTAAATATTCACCTGTTAAGCTTAGCCAAAGCCCTAGAAGCATTTTGCTACTCCTTTAGACACTTAACATTTTACAGCCTTTGCTGTGCCATTTCTGCTAATCCATAAGAACATGGAAATAATTGTCAAGATGTGCTAGAAATTGTTCTCACCTTTCCACGATGGCGACCAGTGAGCAGAATGAGGACAGTTCCTGGGGTGATGGAGCTGCGCAGCTTCCTCTTGTGCTGGCTGAAGGGTTTCTTTCCGTGGCTCTTCAGCTTACGGGGAACATCCTCTGTGGGGTAGTAGCGAGGCTACAAGCAGGAGCACATGAAAATACATATAACAATTTTAAATACATTACACCATTGCTTTATCAGCTAATTTGACATGTTATGGCATGTCAACTGACTCACTGTGCCTGGAATACAAACGCTGCACACCAATTGTACCAACAATAGTGACAAAATTCTCAATTTGGTACACAATGGAGTAATTTCTCAGTCAGGCACACATTCAAGATTGCCTAAATGTGTGTGCTACTTCATGTTGAATTCAATTTCTGTCAGCATAATGACATTTACAGTTCCAACTAAATCAAACAAAGTAAAATCTTTGGGGACATTATATTTTATCTCAATTACCATCTTGCGCAGTTTGACGACACGGGTGCCTCCATTCTTGTCTCCTCCAACTGTCTTGACAACAGTTGCCTGAGGCTTCGTCTTAATCTTTTTCTCCATCTGAAACAAGAGCATATTGTCAATACAAGATGCAGTGAACAATAGGATATGTATTCTTTACCATTCATTTTGTTGGGTGTCACAGATGTGCCCTCACCTTGGTCTCAGTGATCTTTGACTTGCGCTTGTACATGGCCCTGCGGGCGTACATAGCAGACCGGGAGTAACGGCCAATGCCCCGGGCCAGAACCGGGTTCCGGCTCCCGTGCTTCTTCTTGGAAGCCTTTTGGTCTCCCTCTGCCATCTGACACAAAGAAAAGTAAAACAAAGGTTAGTATATGGACTGCTGCAATATTGCATGTAATGACAATGTCAACGGATTATATTTGAAATGAGTCACTTTTAATAAACAAAATATCCAGCTTTGGTTGGACAGTGCATCGTATACTGTTGAGCAGCCCTATGGTTCTGGTATCATGTACAGAGAAATAGCTGTTCCAATACTACTACAGCCTTTATGAAAAGAGTGGTCCTTATAGACATTATACAATACATATGTAAAGCGTACATAACAAAGCTTGGTTAACGTCTAACGACTAACTCAGTCGTTTATGTAAAATTGAGAAAATGTGTTTGGTAGAGCGCCTAACACCGCAGCCACCGCCAGTGCACAACAGGCATGAGACGTAACATTCACTAGCAATTAGCAACACAGCACAGAGGAAACACCTTACTGGGTCGCAAATCACTTGTCTTCTCAAAATTACAATTTAATGTTTTAACTGAGAACTTAGTATGTGACGGAGGGATTGTATGGTTGAACAGCACAGCAGACTAACGACAACACGTTTGTGTTAGCAAGCTAGCAAGCGTTACAGCACGAAGGCTAGCCGGCGGCCTAGGACTGCAGATACAGCAAACTGTTCATTATTACAGAAACACGACGGATTAATCAGAGTAATAACGATGGCTAACGCAATGTTGTAATACAAGGATTGGTTTCCTGATATTTGGAGACAGGATTTTAGATTCTGTAACGCAGATGAACACAGATTTTATTCCAACAGAAATATGAAGGCAAGGCCGTCTTACCTTTGCTACGAAAAAAAGAACGACATCCGGGGACGTGACGGATATAAGGACGCCGCACGATGACGTTTACGTAATTGCGTAACATTTCAAGGAGGTATTGGTTATTGTAGTCCTGCATATATTTGCCCTTAATTCTCACTGTAAATTTGAAATAAAATCAACATTGCAATTGTTTTTTTTAACAAATACCATGATAACGTTCTTTTATAGTTATTTTTCAGTTGCTTTGATAAACACATTTATCTATATATATTATTGTTTTATCTGCTGATACAAACAATAAAACAATTAATGCTTGCATAGAGCTTCTTAATAAATAAACACAAGAAAAGAATAACAAACAATGTTGCCAACTTAAGATAGTTGTTACTAACATTGAGTACATCAATGTCTCATATCAAATATGACTGAGTACATTTAGTACCCCTCTCTCTATGGTGATATGTTAGCATTTAAAAAAAACCATTATGAGCATATATAACAAAACAATCAAAGGTTACTACTTCTTTAAAGATTATGATTATGATTGTTAGAATTAAAACTGCCATTGAAACAAAAATAAGTGGCTGTTTATTAATTCCCTGCTAATTCCCTGTAAATTTCCCCGCTGCGGGACTAATTAAGGATTATTTTATTTTATCTTAATCTAGGAAAAAAATGATTCTGTCAAGGCCTGATAATGAAAGCTTCAAAATTCAATTTTTGAAAATGTTATTTATTGAGATTCTTTAACACAGAAATACAAAATCATTTTTTGCTGGAGCCATCACAGGAAATCCTTATTTTCTGGAAATATAATCCCTTTTAATGGAGTGATAGAGAAGATTTTAAGGCAAACATCAATCTAAAGTCCCCTTTAGACCCCACTTTAATGCAAAACAAACTATGAGTTAATAATATGCTACACATGTAAAGTGACCAAGGACCTAGTCCTGTGTCTAGGGCACATACACATACAGTCTCTTGCACTCTTGTGCAACGACCAAAGAAATATGCAGTAGCTCTTTATCTTCACAGGGCTTCCAACACAGTACTGGACTGAAACATTTATTGCACTTTGGAGCATTTGACATTTCATATGTACGTGAAAAGGATTTAAAAAAATCTTCTTTTAGCATGTGTCACCCATGCATGTCAACGGTGAGGCAAGACATTCTTCAGCAGTAATTCTTCTGATACTGGCAGCTTCTTGGGTCAGTACTTTTCCAGGATGATGGCGATACCCTGACCACCACCGATGCAGGCAGAGCCAACAGCGTACTTGCCTCCCCGTCGCCTGTCAAAAACAAAGTTCATAATTGAAGCTACCTAATATGCAGAAATATCACCGCATTACAATAACCACATAATATTTACAACTGTAAATACGAAAAGAAAAAATTACCTGAGCTCATGAACCAGGTGGGCAGTGATACGTGCTCCAGAAGCACCAAGAGGATGTCCGATGGCAATAGCTCCACCGTTAACGTTGCTTTTTGCTGGATCCAGTCCAAGAGCCTTAGCAACAGCCAGATACTGAGGGGCAAAAGCCTCGTTCACCTGTGCAAAGCAAACGACATTAGTGACAGAGCTGGGTAATAACAACTAGAAAGGTGCACTTTGTAATGTGAAGTTCTCTGACCGGTGTGTCTGCAACAACCACTGTTGTATTGTGTGACTGAATAAATATAACCCACAATTGGCTAATCCCCGTCACACATGAATGTGCTGTTAGGATTCGTAAAACACGCAACCACGAGAGGTCTTTGAGCATGCAGCCATAACTGTGCACCCAAAATATTTTGCCGTTTGCTGCGGCAGAATGCGAGATTAGCCGTGGACAGACCAAGAGGTGCACACACACTCATGGACCCACGCAAACCAGACTGATCGCATGATCCCCCAGGCGTAGATAATATATATATCAGTCACAGGGGACATTTCACTTTTACTTCTGATACTTAAATTATATTTTGCTGATAATACTTATGTACTTTTATTTAAGTACATTTTTTAATGTGGGACTTGTAATGGAATAGTTATTAGATGTGCGTATCGGTGCTTCTACTTAAGTAAAGAACCTGAGTAATTCTTCCACTATTGATGAAATATATCACACATTCATACGGAGGTAGTCACAGATATAATTGTTTCACTGATAACAAACCTCGACAAGATCCATGTCGTTGAGAGTCAGACCAGCTTTTTTTAGAGCTTCTGTTATTGCTGGAACGGGACCTAAGATGATTAAAAGAAACCAGAAATTCTTACTTTAAAATAACCAATGTCAAATACCACAACAGTTGAGTTAGTCATTCAGTTCTTTTAATTCAAAGAGATTAAATTACATCTCCATATCAGTGGTGTCACTTACCTATTCCCATAATGCTCGGGTCACAGCCTGAAACATGATAGGCCACAATTCTGGCCAGAGGAGTGAGCTTGTGTTCATTCAGCGCATCTTCACTTGCAATCACCACGGCAGCAGCACCGTCAGATACACCCTGGAGATCAGGAAGAGAGTAGTAGATTTAGTAATAGTCAGTTACTTCCCATGGTGGCAGACAGTAACAATAGTTGCATGATTTTAACATCAATATACATTTCACTGTAAATCAAGCTGTTAAAATCCAAAGGAAACTGATCCAAGTCATAAGTCCTTTATAAAAATGTAATGTCTTTCAAATGAAGTAAAAGAGACCATGAAAAATAAACTGACCACCTTAGATCCTGAAGTTAAGCCTTTAAGTCTCCGGCCGCGCAAGTTGAACCCACGGCCCCCAGGCCCCCTGTGTGATTCAAAAATGAGCTTACCACTAGAGCCCCTAGGCCCCTGGCGCTTCAAGCAGGATTTGACCACAAGGGCCCAGGGCACCTCGGCACCTGGCGAGTGAGGGTCCCTCAGCCCTTAAAGCATAAGTTGACATATCGGGACCCAGGCCCTGCAGCACCTGCAATGTGAGGCCCCTGGGTGCTTGCAGTTTAATTTTGCTCTCAAAATGCAACAGATTCATGCATTCAGCGTTAAAACTTACAAAATGTTCTTCCGGGTGAGAATGCCCCTGGGCCCCCCCCTGGAGGGTCCGAGGTCCACACACCACAGTATTACAAAATCCTGTGGGAAACACTGCTGCCTAAATTCCCAGACTCACTCTCAGCCAGGCTGTTTAGCTCAGCCTGAGCAAAGATAATGTAACGAGAGCCTTTAATTAAGTAAGAATCATATTTAAAAAGGTAAAAACCTCGAAACACATGTACTAGTTAGACATATGGCTGTCGGCATGAACTCACCGAAGCGTTAGCAGCAGTAACGGTCCCTCCCTTCTTGAAGACAGTAGGCATTTTGGCCATCTGTTCCAGAGTGGTCTGTGGACGGGGATGTTCATCGTGAGTCATGGACACCTTGCCTTTCCTAGCTTTCACATCAATGGGAGCAATTTCCGCTGTGTAGTAGCCAGCCTCGTGAGCTTTAAGTAGAAAAAAAAAAAAAGGTACGATTTAACTTTTATGACTGATTAGCAAAGTTAACTCTTTAACGAGGTGAGCAGATTGTGAATACAACAAATACATATCAAAGAACGAAACCTGTCTTACCTGCCTTCCACCTTTGCTGTGTCTGGTATGCATAGTTATCAACTTCTTCTCGTGTGATCTGGTATTTCTCTGCCAGGTTTTCTGCTGTGATGCCCATCGGGATTTTGATGTGCAGGTCAGTCAGGCCCGCCCACAACGTGTCCTCTAGCTGTCAGGAAGACGAGGCAAGGTTTTTATTTTTATCTTTGCATCAAAAGGTTCTGGAGTTATAAAAACAAGCGGTCTTGGCGTCTCGTGTACATTTGTGTCAAGTGTTTGGGGATTTGCGAGTAGAGAAAAATCAAAATAAAATCAACAGGTAGCAAACCTTGAGATCGGTTCCAAACTTTGTACCAAATCTTATGTTGCGAACAGCGTACGGGGCCTGACTCATACTCTCTGAGCCTCCGCACAGGACCACCTCTGAATCCCTGAGGCAAATCTCCTACAAGAACACAAGGAAACGGGGTTTGGTTTTTGGAGCAACAAGAAAAAATATTAGACACATTATGTGCAATTGATATATTGTGCTTTTATAATGTATGCTCTTTGTATTTTACAAATATACAGAAGTGTCCATAGTGCATTATATTATGGTTCATTCTTGTATTTCTGCCAGAATGTTTTGGTTCTTGGTGGAGTGCTTACTTGAGCGCCATTGATGATGGACTGGAAACCAGATCCACACAGTCTGTTCACAGTGAGAGCAGGCACTGGGATCGGAACACCACACCTCAGACCCACATGACGAGCAATGTAGGGTGCATCAGCTGAGCTCTGAAATTAGGGATGTGGATCAAGAGAAATTATAAAAGGTGAGGGGCCAATCCAAGTGCACTAGTCAAGCTTTTAATGTGACTGTAGTAGTGATCTGTTTATTGTAGCTAATAGATTTGTTAGAGTTTCGGTACCTGCATGACATTTCCCATGATGACACTGTTTACAAGTTCTGGAGCCACGCCCCCTGCTGCGAGGGCGGCTTTGGCTGCATGCTCGGCCAAGTCTGTTGCACTGTGATCCCTCAGCACGCCACCATAGGTGCCAAATGGAGTGCGCTTGGCAGCTACAACAAATACACCTGCAGAGCAAACAGAGTTTGCATTCAAGCCAGTGCATTGAGATGCAGAAAATTAAGATGGCGTATAAGAGGGAAACTAACATCAGATGGATCAAGTTGGACTGGAGGGACAAGAGGAGTATGTAACTACATCTGGATTTTTTAATTCTCAAGGTAGAGTATACATCTCTTTACCAGGAGGACTTCTTTCATACACAGGCATCAAAACACTTCATGTTCAGGGATTATGGAGTTTTATCAATCTTTTTCTTGTTTAACAAATTCGAAATTATGCCTATCGAAAAGAGCAGTAAATAATAACAGGGAAACTGGAACATTGTGTTTTCTTCTCTGAAAGAAACATACTGTATAATAGACAAAGTGTTTAAATCTTTTGCAATTTGCTTCATGTGCAAATCCTCAGATAGAGAAAAATAAGTAATTTAAATGTCCTATTATTATACACCAGTATGTACTTGCTTAACTGGAGTGACAATAAACATCTTTAATCCTGTTATAGTAGCAGCTGACTCGTGCTGGTTGTGTTTAGTGTTCTGTAACTTGTACAGTTGTATTTGCTCAAGTAACTGTATTTAAGTTTGGAGGTACTTCTTTTTTACTTGAGTTGTCCCCTTTTATATTACTTAACACTTCCACTCCACTAAATGTCAGAGGGTAATATTGTACTTTTTACTTCACTACATGTATCTGAGATCTGTTGTTACAACTAGTTACACACCCAAAAAATGTTTTTACATAAAAAAACTGTATTCAGACTAGATTCAACTACCCTAAAGTAGTTAGTATGCTGCAAGTTGAACTGCCACACCGCTGCTTACACGTTAGTGACACAATATTTATAACCCAATACTGTATTTGTAATGATAATGTAATGCCTTACTAAACTTAAAATCAATCAATTTTTTATATTAAAATGCCAACAATAAGTGGTATAACCCTTTACTAGTTTTCTCTGGAATAAGTCACTTCGTTATGAATTGCTTTACTTCTCCTTTCCTTCCCTCCATCAATGGAGGTAATAATTGTTATTTTCACTTCAGTGGATCGAAAGGTAATTGTGGACAAGCTGTTAATGATCTTGACACCATCTTGTCACCTTTCACCTACATCGCAGTGGCGTGTGATTAGAAAAACACATCTTCTGATTTATATACAAATATATTTACAAAAAAATCAACTTTAAGAGATGACATCATTCATTTTAAGTCACTGATAATCTTAAACTGCGACACAAATAAGAGATTTTTAGCCATAACTTTTAGGTCCACCTGCTTTTTCCGCCTCCTGCTGAACTGAAGCATGTTTGTTTACCTCTGAGAAGCGCCATGATGCAGGATTATCACACCACCACTGTCCGGATCAAACTCTTCGACCAATATCTTCTTGTGGCACTCTGACTTCTCTCAATGGAACCGTGGTGAATGATGAAAAAAACCTGCGACCTTTCCCCTAAATACTACAGCAGCACCTGTACTCTCGTCCAGTCAGATTCGACAGAAATGTTACATGTCGATTCAGACGACGACATTATTAAACCCTTAAAAAACAGTAACGCCTTGCATCATTTTATTATTGATTTTATTTACAAAGTAATATATATATAATGCATTTTTGGTTATTTTCTGAACAAATAAAATACACGAAAGTGCACCCGTAACATTGTGAGCGTGACAGCTCGACGACGTCATCTTCTCGCGCCTCGTCTGTCGTTCGAGCAAGGGGACAGCACATCATCCTTGGGGGACGGGAGAGGGAAATACATGTGAACATTTTTGACCCCGAGTATGTGTTTAGAGTGAAACAATTCACAGTGGAAACATGTCTGCGGCCTTATCGCGCTCTCTCTGCAGGGTTTTATCCCGACAGACCGCTCCGTCACGGTGAGTGTTTGTAGTATCATTGGAACAGCTAACAAGGCGCTAGCTACCTGGAGCTAACACAGCTAAGGTTATTCAGTAGAGAAATGCTGCTGATCACCTCAGTGGTTGACAGATCTGTTTGTTGCTGTTCTACAGCTTCCTGTTGGGAGAACATCATGCTGTACAGAGTCCTTGGTTCGCACCAGTAATGACACTGAAGACATCTGCTCCACTGAGGTATGAACTAAAGTCCCAGGTTCACTGTCACTGAATGCCAATTGTTTTTATCAAATAACTTCGATAAACAGCTTGCACTACTAAAACACAGTATTAAGACCGAACCTGCTGCTAACTGCTAATCAAGTAACCGCCTTGCATAGTGGCAAAATCAACTTTTGATATAATTTGTTGATTTTGCACTCTGTTTGTAATTGTCATTCATTTAATGATTATTTTGTGTATCAATGAATGCTCAAAACTGTCCACGTCAATATCAAGTTTCGAGAATCAAAAGGTATGTCTTCATATTGTCCTAATATGTAATTTAGGATCATATAAAATGGAGAAAAGGAAATAAGTGAGACAATCTTCACATTTGAGGCTGAAACCTGAGAATGACAAGGCATTGTTGCTTCATTATGACCCAAAAGCTAAAAATCTAAATGATTTGCAATTTACACTTAAGACAACATCAAAAACTCAAATTGATATTATGTCATATGTTTTTCAGATCAATATGAAAATCTGAGACAATATCATGTTCCATGTCACAGTATCAATATATTTCCCAGATTTACTTTAAAACATATCTCGCGGTTAAATATGCTCACATATCTGTACTTTGTGTTTAAGAGCGGAGCCTAAAAAGAAGAAGAAAGTGGACCCAAGAAGGGAGCAGATGTTGAAGGAGAGGATGAGAAAAAAGCTGAAGAAGCTGGAGAAGGTTGCACCTGAGCTTATACCCATAGAGGACCTCATCACTCCGACCAAATGCTTGGATGAAACAAGGTACAGCACATTTCACCGTTGTCACTGAATCTTGGTCTCTTTTTTTAAAAGATTCAGTTGGCATCAGAGTTCCATACACTGAGTTTTAATATGACGTGTTAAGAATATGTTTCTTTGGGGTTCCCAGACTCAAGAAAGCTAAAAATCAATTTTTCTGAATTGTTAATCCATCAAGTTTTACATTTGTATTGATCCCCTCTAGGATATAGGGGTTTAGGGATGGATGTGACATAAATTATACAACTGTTGTTCAACAAGATCAAACAAAAGGTTTCCTATTGGCTGTTCCAAACAGTAAATTAACTACACAAAGCCTTTTGGCATTAACTTGGGGGACATTAAAACATTTTATCGACACGTTTGCCTTTTATTTATCCTGCTTTTATTTGTCTTACTGTACCTTTTTTGTTCTTTCCTTGCTATTTAGTGCTCACTGACTTTAAAGTGCTGTTAATTGGTATTTCTTATTCTCTTACAAAGGGAACGCTCTGCACCAAGGCTGTCATTTGAAGAAAGTGAGGGTCGCGCCTTGTTGCTGAAGGAGTGGTGTCGATACAAACAGGTCACCACTTAACCTATAACATCTCCGTCGCTAAAGCTTTTATAGAAAATCTTTCCTCTGACCTCTGCTCTCTATCTTGCTCACTTAGTGGGCTATATTTTGATGTGCTCTTCTGTCTTTGCTCTTGCAGGAGCAGCACATGGCTGAGGTGCAGGCTGTTGAGCTCGCCCTAGAAGCACAGAGGGAGGCATTGGAGGAGCTGAAATTAGAGTCTGAGGAGCTGTACAAGGCGGCGCTGAAACCAGACCCCCTTCTGTTTCCCTTCACTCACGAAGGTCCTGCCTACACACCGCCAAAGACCAAGTATGAAGCTCCTGATGGGAAATACAACAACATTACTAAAGTGTACACACAGTGATGGACAGGGGAGGGCTGTGAGCACAGCCTGTGTGTTTTGTCATGTATTTAGTGTCCTTGTTTGTACATGATTCAATAAGCCATCATGCAGTCTTCATGGGAACGACACTTTGCAAATATGTTTTTTTCTTTCTTGAATTGTACAGTCACCTCAGTTGTTTCATGTCTGTATGAAATGCTACAATACTCTTGGAAATTATGCATTGTTCTCTTTTTTTCCTCCACATTCAAGTCTCTGTAGAAAACATACTGACTTGATCAAATTTGTTCAAGATCATTTAAAGCTTTTCATGTATTGGAGCTATAAAGCTGAATTTTGTGTACTATGCTTTTATAATATATTCATCAAAAGAGGTGTACCTACAGCACAGGTTGGAGAGAATGTGGTGCTTTTGAGCAATGTTGACAGACTTATTAGGGCCAACTCTCCTGTATTTTGCATCAAAAGGGTTTTCTAGTGCAGCATTAATTGTTAATGTAACTTATCTATACAATGCAGGACAGATACTTCATTATATGGATGAAAAACATTTAATCTTCAGAATGTATCCATTGCTTAATTTGACCCAATATTCCCCCCATTTCTTACACTTAACACAGAAAAACAAGGAAATTATTCTTTAACTCATTTACAGCAAAACTGTGAGTGAAGTCACCCTTTTTGCTTTTTACACAATCCTTAGAGCTTTAATAATTTATGACGACAAAAAAAAAAAACAATGCCTTTGCAGAGATCATCTTGTATTCATTGGTTAAACATAGATGCTGTTATACTTATCAGTGACCACTAGGCGCTGCTACCACTGTTTAAACATATCTGTTTTCACACAGCAGCTCAGCTTGAGATGGCAATAAGTGATGACCAGTGTCTCCAGCACTTTTCTCCAAATTATTTCTTTAAGTCCATTAAGTGACAAGAATCTCGAATCTTCATTTCGCCTTGCTTTGGCCGGCAATGGAACGGAGACACGTCAGGTTAGTGGTTACAGTTCATGTGTCCTGAGGCTTCTCCTGGTTCAGAGGCATGTGCCAGTCTCTGGGAGGCTCTCGCCTCAGTTCCCACACTGGGGTGAAGTTTCTCTGCTCCGCCACTCTGTTCCTCTCACTCTTCTGCAAGGCTTCCTGCAATACAGATAGGTTACATAAAAAGATAATTGCAATTTCAAAACATTTTTTAAAGTTTTTTCATGGATTCTTCAGGACATTCAAATTAGGACACCATGAATTATTATCTGTTTGATCACACGTTTAGGAATTGAAGTAAAGTGACTTCCTGATGCTGTACCTTGGATTCAGTGGTTCTGTGTTTCTCCCACTCTCTACAGTTGTAGTAGTCCTGTTTCCACTGTAGGCAGGATGGCAAGGTACCGTGGGTATAATAGTGGTGAAAACAGTTCCTAAAGCTTTTGCAATGTCTGAATTCACTCCAGTAGTCATCACAGACTCGGGGCGGCTGTACAAACAGACAAAATCCAGAGTCAGCACCAAGCCAAGTTGTTGAAATTATATTTTGAACCTCTACTGCTTTGTCCCTGGAAAGTAACTCCATCACTTCCAAATTTCTGGTTGGGTCTAACAAGCTCATTTAAGATGAAACATGTAAGGTCATAAAGGATTAACATGGGGAGTGCTGAACTTGTGCTGCTGGCTACGGCTTTTGCTTAAGTGAGGTTGAAATTCCAAACTTAATCAAGGCTAGTCTTGATTGTCCAAGAATTAGTAATTAAAAGAGAGACATTATTAAATAAAAATAAATTAATTTTTTGAAGAAAAAAAAAAAGGCCATGAGCACAGAAAAAGGCCGTCCTGAAACGAACAGTCCTGGAATTAATCAGTTACCTTCAATAAAATATGAGCTATGTTTAAAAAACTATCGTGAATTATATCCCAATTTATAGTATTTATTTTTGTATTATTCATGTGATGATTTGTTTCATAATAGCTTATTTCAAACGTAGTTAATCAATCGTCCACTACCAAGACGCACTCTTGAACATCGTTTGAAAGTCATACTGTTCAACACTTTCTAAAACTGAAATAGGGGTAAGTAACTAAAGGTCACTTTAAATAGAGAAAAAGAAAACGCATATTAGTCTGACAGCACCTCCCTCAGGTCGCTAATGTTTATCAACCCTATCGTGCTACGTGACTGATCCAGCTTTACAAGTATCTACATTGCATGTAGTTTTAAAAGTGTATATTTAACGATATATTTCAAAGCAAACACGCGTTTGATCACGATAAATAAAGTTTCTGTCAAAACCTCCTCTTTTAACTGACATTGATGATAGCTAGCTAAGGGCGATTTAGCAAAGACAGCTAATGTTATCACCTTGCCAACTATTTGGGTCAGATTTCGACTTTCCTATTGATCATTAGGACTAGCAAGAACAAGGTAGCTTCAAATAAATCACAACATTAAGCCGACAGCATGAGAATTGTTAAATTACCCTCCACGCTTCTTGTCCAGGTCGGTCCATTGATAGCCGCGCTAGCAAATACAGCAACAGAACTTCCGGTTCGAGTTCACTTCAAAGTAAAAGACCTTTGAAAATACTCACTAAACACTTTCGAACAGCAAACATCAAAATAAAACTAAAGCATGACTGACTTATACTAGTGATCACTAACCAAACATCCCATAATTTAAGTAACCATAATTGTGACCAATATATTTAAAGTTACTCCGCATTTGTTAAGTCAAGAACCAGTTTTTAAAAAAATATGGACATTTCTTCTTTGACATCTTTGTTGTTTTTCCACCATCTTTGGTGTTATAAGGTATACCGTATGTTTTTTACTCAGCATTTTATCCTGCCATTACACTGTCTAATAAGAACAAGACAATCAGACATAACGCATCTGCTTATTACTAAATAAATGTGTCTAATTCCAGTCAAGAAAAATGCCATAAAAACATCCTAATATATACCAGATTCATTATGTAGTTTGTGTTCATGCTTGGACATTACAAAAAATAACTAGTAGCGACAATACATTTCAAACACAGTCCTTTATTTTGCTTATAAATAAACCAAGAAAAAAGGGGGGACTTGCAAATTTCTCCTATAACTCAAAATAAAATGATTTTCATTATATTTAAAAACAAAAGTATTGAGCTATTATTGCTCCCATTTTATAAGAATGGGACTCTGGATAACAGTATATTTAAATTGTCAATTGTAAAAATATAACAATTATGGAAAAAGGGGGAAAATGTTCTAATATCACAACAATACTCCACAAGTTATTTATTTTTAGTGGTGTGGTGAAATAAATTATTCTTATTTATTCCACAAACTCCAGACCGCAGGAGCTCAGCTTTTGTTGAGAAAGATATTACTGTCTGAGTTTTAATGATATATATCCAAGCTCAGCAGCAAAACCATTTCGAAGGGTCAGAGACAAAATCCCAGTGCATCTGAAGGCCAGTTTTTTTTTTTTTTTTTTTACTTTGCTGTTGAAGGTAACAATAATATGGTGAATCCGTTTGCATTATTCAGTCTCTCCACTTAGAATCCTTCAAGGCTTTCTGCCCTTCTTGCGTAGTGACTGTCCTTCTCCTGAGAAGGCGATGAATCTGTTCAGGGCATCATCCTTTGAGGATTGAAAGAGATTTTAAATTGTTATAATTTTAAAAGTACAGCAGGAGTGCTACGATAAATTGTATTTAGAGAATTTACTGCAAACAAATAGAATGAAACACACAATAAAATAGTTTAGTTCAATTGCTATGAACAAAAAGGATGTTCTGGAAAAGGGTGTGAGAAACTGATCTGAAACACTGTAAATAAAATAAATATGTACGAAAAAAATCTTCCATATTTCTTACATCATCTAAAAATTTCCTGGGCAGAGGCTTCGAGTTTCTGATGAAGGTGATCCTTCCAACTTTGAATTCGTAGTTGGGAATGCCTCTGTGAAATGAAAGTTTAGAGTTTAAGGTTAAGAATTTACATTCAAGGCTAAAACACAGCTTGAATGGTTCAATGTTCAGTGATGTATAGTAAAATAAACATTGAACAGGCGTCACTAGGTGTGTCCACACAGTGTGGAACTCTAACCATTTCACATTGTGCAAGAGTAAAAAAAGATGACGTTTTGACATATTGCAGTGGTCAGACGGTGCAAAGGGAGTCAATCTATTGTTACATTTAGCAATTTATTAAATGGCCTAACTATGAATTATATCTGCTAAAAGCAAGCTGACCATGTTACGTGAAACGAAAACCAGATGGTGTAGGGGCAATAGTGAGCAACAAGCAGCAGAGTTTAATCTCTGGAGAAATCAAAAGATGGGAAATTAGAAGGGAGTGGACATAGTTTGGCAATTCTCGAACGGGCGTTAGACTTAGTATTTCCAGCTGTCTGTCAAAGACCCTCACAAATATCATCATAGCCTTATGTCATTTCCTGCCATGCTCTACTCTACCCTAGTGGTCAGTAGTTACTAACAAGAAATCACAGCACTAGTTGGTACACCAGTTTGTGTACAAATTGAAGTATGATACAAAATTGCTCACACTGCCAGAAATTTGTCAGAGTCTATAGCGCAATCTGCTGTGCTCCACCACGTGACATTGTATTTTCCATCTCAGCTTCTACACTTCTGCAATGACGTTATCAGTGCTAACTGCAATATGAGCACACTGCTGAGTGGCGGTGATAAGCTAGTCAGTCCGGCACACACACTGGGAATATGCAATAACATGCACAGGCGGCCAAAGCGGCCACGTAAACAAAGTACGGAGAAACTTGGATTACATCACACAGAGTAAAAATGACAGTTCACAATTTCCAGAAGAAAATATGCTATATTCATGCTCTAGGGCATAAAATGCCCCAAACATCTTAATAATATTGCAGAGTTATCATGTTGAATAGTTAAACCATTATGTTACAAAATTTTATTTTAGGCCACTTCATGTCTACATGTATAAAATACTGATCATCACCTTTTGATGTCACTTGGGTCAAGAGGGACAGGGCTGGGCTCGATCCCTTTTGTTTTACCATCCAAACGATTGCCAGAGCCGGTGAAAGCCTGAGGATAAGAAGCAGATCAGAAGTTGCATTAGCACAAATTATTACGGTTATCAGTGCGGTTTATTTCTCTCTAAGTCACAGCAACATTTACTCACTCTGAATCCCAGGTCCATGTCGGCGTAATTGGTGGGATCTGCTTCTTCCTCCTGTGAAGAATTGAGTTTTATCAAATTGTTCAGAGCACAAATTGTACAAGTACCTTTAGGGTTTGGTTCTTACCGTTGGTTCTTCCTGGTGCTGCGGTCGTCGTTCGGGCTCTTTGTAACCCAAAGGAGCATCAAAATCCACCTGAGAAACAGAGTCGCGACACATGTAAAGCGGAGAACACAACACAATAATATAGGTTGTCTGTGGTAATATGATGCAGAGGTTTTCAAAATCTTCCATGCAAAGCGCACTGAATTAGCATTGGTTTACGGCTAAGGACCCCCTTTTTGCCAGTTGTCTTTAAAAACCCATTGACAATGCTATATCAAATGTAAACAAAACAAAAAAAATGTGGAATATATTTTCCAACTTTTATTAATGCAATTATAATAACATTCATATTTCAAATCCATTTCTGTTTGCATGTTAAGAATTGTTTTTCCTTAAAGCTTAACAAGCTAGCTTCATTTCAAGAGCAGAACCGCTTTGTGGCAGGCGCAGATTGTTACAGGTCATCAGAAAGATGGGCAAATAAGAGTAAATATGTTATATATTATTATACATTATGCTTTATGAAAATAATATTTAAACTTTTTGTTGTTTGTTGGCATTTTCCTTTATCTCAATTAGGAGATAAAGGCTGCCCCTACTTTGAAATTCACTGCTATTGAGAATCTTACGTTCATATCGCACTCGATGATAGACACTGCTTTATCTGGCTTGGTCTCCATTACTCGCAGCTCATATATCTGAAACAATAACAAAGAAGCCATTAGCATTCGTATTCAGTAGAAAAAAGATAGACAAAAACGTATTCACATAGTCCAATACTCACCTTTTCGTTGTAGTTGATAGCTACGACATCACCAGTTGTCAAGCAGGCAAAGTTTCTCAGTGCGTTCTCCAGCCTGCAATAAAGTAAAAACTTAGTTAGTCACTATAGTTAAACACAAAAAGTGAAATGGATCACTTTTATGTTAACAGATATTTCTTACACTGCCTTGGGGTTTGTAATGTCCAGGAAATCGGGGCTCTGCGGCTGGAACTTTGAGTAAGTGGCCACCATGAGGTTAACGCTTTCCACCTGGACCAGACCTCCTTCCTCCAGCAGGAGATTCTGCATCATCTGCAGCAAACAGAAAGAAACAAATCTCAATCGATACGTTAAAATCAGTAGAGAACATTTAGACACCGACATCAAACTGGTTTCTTTTTCTCACCCAGTGGGGCAGGTAGCAGATTCCCTCGTCTGCCACAAACTCCAAAACACCACAGTGTGTCATTCTGTCGGAGTTCTTGTTGGTCAGCTTGAACAGCATTGGATAGGTGATGTTAAGCCTGCCTGTGCAAGGAAAAAGAACAGAAAGGTGAGATTCCTGGAAGGTTCATACAGGACATTAGTAACGAAGGGGTGTTTCATTTAACTTCCACTTACTGAGCTGGTCGAGGGCTGAAGGTGGCATTATTACTGAAAAAGAAAACGCTCATTAGTTGAGACATTAACAAATAAGATCAAGTAAATACCTTTGCTTTCAGTTAAAAGTGTTTTGACACACAAGATATGCAAGATGCAACATTATTAAATATTATTTGTGAATGATCACCTTAAAAAGGGCAAACCACCATTATTCTGGGGAATTACAGAGAAACTGCTGTAAAACGTAATGTCTCTTTTAACACTGTGGCTTTTTTTAACATTTAGAAGTGGGAATTTATTGCCTGTACTACTACGCTTATTGACTTGCTTGCATCCCTGGAGTCTTTGTGCTTTCTCGCTTCGCAGGCTTCTATAAATCGTGGCTGTACCTGGACCGTGGATGTGCATCCTGCTACGGCCCTGCTGACACCGACTGCTACCACCATTATTATTATTACTAGTCACATTACTATTACTATTACCTGTACCATTAAGCATTTTAGCTTTACTTCCACCCTGAAGCCCTTTTGCTTTCTCGCTCTGCAGGTTTCCATGAATCGTTGTGGTACCTGGACCGTAGTCGTGCCTCCTGCTGTGAGCCGACTGACACCCACTGCTACTTCGATTATTATTATTAATCACATTACTATCCCTATTTTCATAATTATAATTATACTGTAATAATTGCTGCTGTTATTATAAGTAGTCTTATTATATGAATCATTTATTTTACATTACATTACATTACAGTCATTTAGCAGACGCTTTTATCCAAAGCGACTGACAAGAAGTGTATTCAACATAGGTATTCAGGAAATTTACGTCATATACATTGAATGTGTTGCATCTCTGTTATGCTGTTCATTCTGTACACATGACATCTATTGCATTCTGTCCATCCTGGGAGAAGGATCCCTCCTCTGTCGTTCTCCCATAGGTTTCTTCCTTTTTTCTCCCTGTTAAAGGGGTTTTTAGGGGAGTTTTTCCTGTGCCGATGTGAGGGAAGGACAGAGGATGTCGCATGTGCACAGATTGTAAAGTACTCTGAGGCAAATTTGTAATTTGTGATTCTGGGCAATACAAAATAAACTGAATTGAATTGAAAGAGCTTAAACTGATGAACCTTTATCAAACTTCGATCCACAGATATGTTCCCAAGCGTCTACAGCTTACACAACAAAAGGTTGGCTGCACCGGAGAGCAGGGATCATTCACTGGTAAGGTAGCTCAGGTTTCTTGTGACTTTATGATTATTCTACAATTTGAACTGAATTTCCTTCAGACCTTTGAGAGAAAGACACAGTAGTTACTTCCAATCTTTGCGGGAGGGCCATAAAATTTAAGGAAACACTGTATTTATACAGATTTCATTAGTTTTGTTTGGGGCAAGAAAAAGAGTGCTAAACTATTGCAGAGCAGGGAAAAAGCATTGTGGCCTGAATAATCAAAGTTCAACATTACGAACGCTTCAGCAAGACTACTCAAAAGATCCAGGAGGAGAGTCCACATTACACCCATTTTACAATCTTTACACTGGTTGCATGTTCGTTCAAGAAATTAATTAAATTTCGTCTTTTAACCACAAGAATGGCAATTTGGTCCCATGCTCCTGCTGTCCGCATGACAAAGTGTCCCTGAGCGAGATGGCTCCTCAATGCTTAAGATGGGCTAATGCAAAGGTCAAATTTCATGTATGTACGTATATGTCTATGAACATTGTAACAAAAATTAAGTTAAGGTTTTTACTAACAAGGCTAAAAACTAGAGACTGAGTCTGTGGAGTCAAGACCCCAGACACCCTGGAACGACTTGCTGGAGGAGATCAGGCAGGCCAGCTCTGATTCTTCTTTCAAATCTCTAGAAATGATTTATCTTAAAATCCGATATTGTTCTGTTTTACTTTACTTGTACTTACTGTGTTTTAGTAATAGGCATAACTACTTTCCATTTTATTCATTATTTACCTGTAACTTTCTCTTGTTTTGTATGCATTTGTAGAGCACTTTGTAACTTGTTTGCAATATAAATAAAGGTAATATCATTATTATCATCATCATTTCCGTTCAGTTAGTTTTTTTTTTACCAATTAATAGATTCAATCGAGAGAAGACTCAGCATTTCTCTATTAACATCAAGAAACCCTATGTTTGCATTTACCATGACGAGATTGTACAGACAGTGTATTAAAGTATACCGGCATATTATGTGACAATAACAATACTTACTTTTTCCTCCTTTCTCCACGTCGGAACGGTCGTTTGGACCCGCAAGCATGGACACCGAGTAGCAGCGGTACTGAGTGGAGAAGCGGTTCGGAAACCCCCGAGACATCGGGTGATCGAATACGTGGAAGGAAAACTGTGAAAGAAACCAAATCCTATTAAAACAACAGAATTGTTTCCGATATGTTTACGTTAGTTTGTAAAATCCAGACAGGACTTAAAAGTCCATCATGACAGAGCAGCTTTCTGCTGATGTGTTGTTGTGAGTCGCTCGCTAGCTAAACCGCTCCGGTTACGACTCGTTTCGACATAACGTTGAATGTTTCGTCACCGTCGAGCCAAACCGGAGTGTCACTCACCATGTCGACAGTGTTGGTCTTTGGTTGTCAAACGACTCAAATCAAAATGGCTTTTTGTTTTTTTCTTATTAGAAAATGTTGCTTGTGAGCTGTGACTTTCCACTGTTGTCTTCCGCTTCTTCCGGAAGTGTACAAACTGCGCGGAGGAAATGACGACACGACATACATTAGCCAATCACAGAAGCCAACTGAAAGAACACTTTTCTACTTTTTTATTACATTTTTCCTGCAGATGCTAGAGGATTCTGTATTATGAGATGAAAACAACTTCCAATTTTAGATTCCATATTATTAAAAATGAAGATTTTACATTGCATTAAGCTAGTTTAAGAACTCTCACGATGTTTTTAAGTCTCATAAGACTATGCCTTCATAATAAAGGCATTTCAATATTTTATAAGAGTGCCTTGGATTTTTCTTGTTATTTTTTTAAGCTACTAGATAGACTGTGTGGTGAGCCTGTTAGGATAATTGATTCATTCTAACTGATTAACTATTCAACTTTCAGTTTTGACTTCTTAGCAAACAGACATGTGAAGTCATGTATTTAGATTAATTTATTCATCTAGAGTTCTGATGCCTAGGAAAAATCCATCTGCTGAGGAAGATCATATGAAACAATAAAAAACTCCAGAAAATGTTCAAAATTGCACAGACATTTCAACCAATTACCTTTCATTCGACACACCCTGCCTGGTAAATATTCCAAGATTTGTACTCCATTCTCCATGCCCAAACTGAGATCATTATTATTAATATGAGGGTTCTTTTTCAAACATGTTTTAAAAACAACTTTATTCTCCTGTTCACAGGATGACGGATACTCTTCAAGCCTAGTAAACTGTCACTGACGTGTAAAATCAGTGGAGCTGCCATTTAATATTTACCAACCAGTTTACATAGATCATGAATAAATCGCACAGCAGCCTTATTCAGAGCCACACGGTTTTAATGAGTCTTATGAAGACCAAATCAGACAAACAGCACACTGATAACAAGTTAAAAGTCATTATAGAGCTCTAGTTGAAAACTGTACAAGTCACAGATACAGTCTATAAAATATAAAACTGAGAGAAGGCAGTGTTGTAGTATTGTAGTTTAACTTTGAGAGAACATTTAAAAAATCTGAAGGTCTGAAGACGCCTTATAATGGCAAGAAGGGAATTCAACAGATTTGTAAATCGACATGATTCTCTTATCAAGTGTGTAATCCAATTTTTCTGCATTCTTTTTTAGATGTAGGTCTTCATATCGGAGGCCAACTTTTTGCCACTTCTTGATGCAAGGCTTCAGGTAACCACTGGCAGTATGCAGACAACAGGACTGTAGGAGGAGAAAAATACACAATAAACAGGAGAAAAATGTCAAGAAGACCAACAAATCAGAATCAATCAGAAAGCCATGCCAATCAAATGAAATCCTCACATTTATCTTCAGTTTCCCAGACAGAGAGGAGGGCATCTCTGCAGTCAACCCTCTTTGACACCAGCACTCCCAGCAGAGCCTCCGTCCTCGGTTGAAGCCTAAAGCAGCAGAGACACAGCATTAAAAGAAAAGTCATTCCTTGATACAAGTTAATTTGTATTTTGACAAAAATGGAGAGATGCCTCACGGAAGGCAGATCAGTGTGAGAATACAAACTTACTTTGCCCACGTTTTCAGCATGATGGAGGGGTTTGAGAGGAGGTGGCTGCTGTGGTTCATTAGTTTAGGACAAACCTGAGGACCAGACAAAGCCAACATCAGAGTTACGGTTTGATCAGCTACAGGCATCATTTGTCCAGCTTTTGTAAAGTTTGTGCCAACAACACAAGAGGGACAACATAACTGTATTTATTATATTAACTCAGATAAAAAAACTTGTCCAAAAGTTGTGGAATGGGTTAAAGAATTTAAACATTTCTAATTTCCTTTTGGATTGATTGATTTGTATTTGTGGTATTTTTTGGTTTGGGAGTAGTAGTGGTGATAGTGTAAACTGTTTTGATTTCCTCGGAAGTGTGTTAATATCTGTTGATCATGTTGTATATTTCAATAAGAAGAGAAGGAATGGAAGGAGGAGGCTCAATAGTTTAAGGCTAGTTTAAGGCTACCAATACTATAATAATATCAGTATTTTGTCCTCTATCAGTGATCAGGACTGTTAAGGATTGGACAGAGTGGTCAGATTCAAGCTTTCATGCCTAATTTGAAACTTGAGTGACGACTGAACAGAGATGGTAAAACCTGCTGCAGTACCTGTCCCTCGAGCAGAAACCTGGCAAACAGTTTGTAACGCTCGAGGCCGTCTGGATATTCCATCTCCACTGCTGGCAGCTGCCAAGCTACACGGACTGCAGGAGAAAAACAACAGTTACACAAATGTAAACCTTTTCGGCACAAAATCAGCTATGATGCTCAGCTGTGGAAAACCTACAGAAGGTGCTTGGGCGGTGACATCTGATGGTGCCGGTGGACGAACAGAACCACGGTGACGGCGACTCCAGAGGGGAGCCCGAATGACAATACTGGGGCAGAAGGTCGGGGATCCACTCTGCTTCTACTGCTGACACACCTGACGGAGACAGAGAGGAAGACATTTCACCAGCTGAAACCATCAGCCTGCAAATCCAGATGATTCAATTCACAGAATTCAAGACGAACTTTGTCGTTGTGAAATTTGGCAGTTTAGAAATCTTGCATTTTCTATAAGATTTTTAAGAGAGACACACAATATAAAAATGAGAAAATATTGTCCCTTGATCCGTAAAGTTATGATTGACTGATGGAAATCGTGTCAGTTCATTTTAATTAAAAACTCTCTTTTCTCGGCCATGTGAAGCTAAGAAAAATCCATTGATTTGTCTAAAATAAGGGGTTTTAAAGTCTGACATGAAATCTCAGCTATTCAATTCACCTTTAACTTTTGTCTGCACATTAGAAAAATATAAAAAAATTCTCACAGATAATTCCATGTGAAAATCAAGCACCCTGGATACCACATCTGATGTTTTATCAAAGCTTGTTTACCTCTCATGTACAACTTGGTGGTCTCCATGATCTCCTGGTAGACTATGAACTCTGGCAGCGTTTTGAACAGCGCAGAGCTGGGATGAATGAACACCGGGTCGTCCAGGAGAGGCGTCTATGAACAAAAACAGATAAAGGTGAGATGGTGAAGGAGAGCTATAGTCGACTCCCTTATTTAATCACAACTACAGCCATCCGAGCAACTTGCCTTGTATCCATTCCTCCATTTGGGGTCCAGTATATCTTCTGCCTGTACGCGCCTTGCGAGATGGTCTCCCAGTCCTGCAAGAACAATCTGCCGCAAGCAAACCACCTGGTGCTCAGTGGGCGGAGTCATCTTGGGATTCACAAATACTCCCACCTCTGAACACACTGCGTTCACTGGGATGAGAGAACACGGATGGTTAATTATTCAATTAAATTAATTCATAAGCTCTATGCCTCACTGTGTGACTAAGATCATTATTTATTTTTAAGGCAAAATCTGACCTCACTCAAACATTGCTTTCCTAACTTTGTAAAAAAATCATAATGTCCATTTACTGAATTGTTTATAAAAAATACTAAATTGTACACCAGCACCTTGGTGAAAAATCTTCAATATTAAAAGGAATTGCCACTCAAACGTTAAACTTTTAAATTCAGTACCAAATTGGTCATTCTTAAACAGGAATTCAAATTCCAGTATACAATGTATGTAAACACAGAATTGAAATGAGTAGATTGGCCCCATTGTAACTGATACCTCATCCAGCTATTTGAGTCAGCATCGGCTAGATATTGTTATGAGTGCATCCCTAGTTTTCTGTGTGTGTTTGTGTACCTGCGTTGGTAAGTTGTCCTCTGAGCCTCCTGATCTCCACCATGGCTTTATACCTCAGGCCGTTCTCCTCGCAAAACGTAGGAGTGCAACCAGCGAATTCACAAGCACCAACAGCACCTGTTGTCACATGTATACAGAACTGTAGTACAACCATATCAATGTACTTAATATAAAACATTTTGTACGTAAAATTTGTTTTTTTCTTATATCTCATCTCTTTACTATGAATGTAAAGTGAAAATTGTTTTTGCTTTTGCATCTTGCAATCAGGTGTGAAATGAAACTCCAAAGAAAATGTGATTGTAGACTTTTGGGGCACCACAAACCCTCTTCAACTAGGTCTCACTTAGATCCCTCAAATCAAATGCTTTCCAATGTAAGTAAGTCTCACCTGGAACCTGGAAGAAAATGAGGTTTGTGAAGCCAAGTCATGTGACCTTTAGAGGTCAACATATGACCTAACGTACTGTCCAGTATTGTAACCTGAACAAAAAAGGAAGCTTACCCAGCATGACCATGAGGTCCCCCAGCAGCAGCGATGCTCCTCGCCCAGCCCACAACCTCTTCATCTGGGTCAGCCGAGCTCGACGCTGGGTGAGCTTGGAGCTCTCGTCTTCACTACCTGAAGGTCTGAGGAGAAACAGAAATGTGTTACCAGAATGAAGATAAAAAATGAGGTATGCAGCGTGATTGTGTCAGTAAATCTTTACCCTTCTGAAGCAACTATTTCTACAAGCAAGACATCAGAATCCAGTTTAAAACACGTTAATCTATAAGCAGACATCTTTAGAGCAAACGTGTGTCCTCACCTGTCGAGGTCTTCGAAGAGCTCCCGGACTGTCATGGCTGCTACCACAGCGATGACGTAAGGCAGACAATCCTGCTGCTTACCGAGAGCTAACATTTTAGCATAACGCGGTGCCACAGGGAACGAAGCCATCGCTCTGCCCAGGGGGCTGATGGGACAGCTCAGCCTTGCTCGCTCCATCTCTTTCACACTGACAGGAGAAACAAAAAAAAGTTTACAATTGTGGGCATGTGACACCACTAATAATTAGCTCAATCTGTCTTATCACACTGGGTAAACTAAGACAGAGTCAATATAAAAGGCTTTCTTACTTAAATGCCACATAAAAGTGTCAAATACTGTGTTCCAGACAACTCGGAGCTCAAAAATGTCCCTCAACATTACCCAAACGATTCTAATGAACAGTATTAAGGTAGGTAAAAACAGGGAAACCCATCGACACACAGTTAGTTTACCTTCCTGTGCGAGGTGGCTCTTTCAGAGCTCCCAACGAGATTAACAACTGCTCTGCTGCAACGAGAGCCTCGGCAGACGGAGACGTGGGGAAGGGAAAGTTGACCACCTGTACAAACAGAGAAAAAAAATCAGTTTTTATGAGAACAAGCAGCGTTTCACTCGGAGGCCTGCTGGTGAGTTTGTCATTTACTTTCTACTGACCTTCTCTATGTTGAGGTCCTTCATCTGTAAAACCAGGTCCTCCACGGGCCTGCGAGTGATTTCTGCCTCTGAGAACAAACTGAAGTCTCCGAATACTGCAGACGAGTACAACCTGCAGAAGCACCACAGAAACAAGGAGACAAACATTAGGGAATCCTCAAGGGAAGAAAACAGCCATTTGATCAACTCGGGACCATTTCAAAGTCCTGACCTGTAGCAGTGTCCCGGCTCCGTTCGTCCCGCTCTACCCGCCCTCTGATTGGCTGAGGCCTGGGATGTCCACGTGACCTTGAAGGACGACACTCCGGTTACCCGGTCGTAGAAGCGCTTCTTGACTCGTCCGCAGTCGACCACGTACTTGATGCCGGGGATGGTCAGGGACGTCTCAGCCACGTTGGTGGCGACCACGCAAAGACGAGTTCCAGGTGGAGGAGGCCTGAACACCTGAAGGTGTGATACAAGATATCACTGTAAGTTTATTGACTGTACTGCATCATATGGACTCCTCAGGTATAGGACAATGACGGCTGAAAATAACTAAAGGTTTGTCAAAACGTCAATCTGTACAAAATAGCGAGATTATTTAAATTTATTATCACTTTAGATGACCATTTGTTTGTTTATCATATTCTATTGTAAATTTTCAAATCTCTATTTAATATATGTCTTATACTATTGCACTGTGTTTATTGTCCATCCATCCATCCATCCATCTCCATCCAGTTAAGGGTCCATAACCGCTTATCCAGTTAAGGGCTGTGTTTATTGTCATTTACCAATAACCAAGCAAAGTTCCTTGGTGCAAACATAATTGTGCTGGATTTACACAATAGATAACATAAACATATCTATTAGTTTGCAGTAGTAATAACTAGTTCTTTATATAATAAAAACACAAGACATGATGTGGTTATATAACAGGACCACCTAATAAGTTGGAAAGTTGATAATCGGATGAAGATGTCTGTTTTTACAGACAAAGATAAAATATATATATATATATATATATATATATATATATATATATATATATAAAAACATGTTTCCTAATGTGTATTTTGGAAAACAATGGGCACCTGCTATTATATTGAACTATTTAAACCATTACTAACAACTTATCCCGAAAAGCATGCTTTTTACCATCAGCTTCAATTTGGATGTGTTTTCCTGATGTGGTTAAGGACAGGTTTTGGGGTTCAGAGGTTTAAAGACATCCTCCCCATTAGCAACATTAGCAGTGCAGTTGATGTCCATGATGGCTGCAGCTACAGTACTGTTGCTGGGAAATTTCTAACACATGTCCAAATATTTAATTCTATCCACAACACTGAAAAATATGCAAAAATAACCCTACTCTTCTCATGGATTAGTTTAGTGCTGACATAAAATAATAATCTCACCTTGGCCTGCTGCTCTGGAGCCAACAGGGAGTACAGAGGGAGAACATAGAGAGGAATAGAGGGGTCGGCCTTCTCCTCTGCAGAAACAAAACACAGAGCAGAATTAGTAGAAGCCCTCATCTGAAACACATCCAGCTTGATGTGAAGAATGATTCATTAGGAGCAGCTCGCCTGTGCTGGCGGGATCTTCTCCGATCTCCAGGTCGGAGCCGTCGTCCTCCTCGTATCCAATCCCCGCCTCTCTGTCCTCGTCCCCTTCATCCAGCGGGAGAGCAGAGTAGTTGTCCAGGTCGATTCGGGGCAGAGCCTGGAAGAGAGATATAATGCTCTTAAAATATGTACAGTACACACTCACAATTTTTTTTATCTTTTAGTTAACAGATTTTAGGGGCATTTTCTTGAAATTAGACTTACGACCCTCTTCTTCTGTTTGGCCTTTTTAAACTTCCTCATTGCATCTGAGGTCTCTGCTTCCTCGTCTTCACCTAATCACAAAAGAAAGTAAATATATGAAAACATACTCATGTATATATCTGAACATAAGAGGGGAAAACAGGTGTGTGTTAGACTCACCAGTTGTTGCGTTACCCCTCCTGAAGGGGAAAGCGTTTCTCAGTTTTCTGCACAGAATGTGAACCTCTGCCTGACCGGTCAGAAACACCAGGATACCGCCTAAAGGACAGAGACCAGGCATCAGGGTGGTGAGTGTGTGTGTGTGTGTGTGTGTGTGTGTGTGTGTGTGTGTGTGTGTGTGTGTGTGTGTGTGTGTGTGTGTGTAGGTTAAACTCCTGTCCTGCTTGCTTACTTACAGTCCACATTTAAAAACTACATTGTTGAAAATTAACTAGCAAAGTGCAATTCTTCGGGCATCCCACCACAATATCTTAACATTAACAGCTATTGATGCCGTGAAGCTGCAAGGTTAATTTTTCTATCTTTAATCTGGTCAAATTCAGATAATGTAACTGCTTCCCCTCAAATAACTGAGAGTCTCCATCTTTCAGGGTATCTAAGAGCCAAAACTGATATCTGTCATGTTTTGTATTTGCACCTGGAGGCAGCATCCGGTGGATCTTGCAGATTTTGTGGAAAGTTTCTCCTGTGTAATCCTCCATTGGGGTGCGTTTGTTGAAATGTATGGTGACCGGGAACTGGCGAGCGTCCACCTTGATGACGGGCGGCGGCGTCCGGAACAGCTTGGCGTTGTCCGTGAAGTCCTCCACTCTCAGAGTAGCCGACATGACCAGCAGCTTCATGGGCAGACCTTTCTGCAGAGACATGAAGAGTTTTTTGAAATGTGAAACATTGACCAACAGAGCAGGCTAGCTGACCAATCAGGGCAGACTTTGCTTTCTGGAGGGAGGAGCAAGCGTTACAACGGAGCATTTCAGAGAGAGGGTGAGGAGAGGTGCTGCAGGACAGCCATGATGAGGAAAAACAAGGTGGATTATGAGCATTAATGCATGTAAACATGTTATAAATGTAACTTGAGATAAAAAATATGCACCCGGAAAATAGCATTATAGGGCTTGTTTAAACAAAGGGGTTTTCTACACCAAACACATGAAACACAGCAGAGTCTCTCACCTTGTTTCTGAGCGGGACGATACGAGACAAAAGTCCGACGAGGATGTCTGTGTAGACACTCCTTTCATGAGCCTCGTCTATGATTATCACACTGTATCTCTGGAGCAGGAAATCCTATGAGACAAGACAGAAACACTAAATAAAATACAGAAGCATCAAGCTAATTAAAGGAAATTAAATGAAAGAAAACTGTCTCAACATCCTCATATGATGTTCTTTAATCTCCCAAATCATCTTTCAAAAGATTAAAGCGCTCAGTGTGAAATATAAATATGATATGATCTTACTACTATATGAGCACGGGCAGGATTTATGAAATTTGTGAAATTTAGAAAAATGTTTTAGGTTAAACCCACTGACTTGAAACTGAAAAAGAGGATTCAAATAATTTTACTGTAAAGAAAAAGCTGGGTCCTCTTACATAGACAGACTAAACATAAACAGTATCACACATTCAACACTCTCCATGTGTCTCCCTCTGACTCTGTTGCTATCCTCTCTGTGGTCAAGAAGGAAAACATCAGCTACCTGGATGTTTCTCCGCTGCCTCGTTTCATGTCAAAATGGCATTAGATATACTAGTAAGCCAAAGTCTGTCATGTTTACTTTATTTTATAAAATGATACCTTCTGAATCTCCTTCAGTAGAACACCATCCGTCATGAACTTGATCTTGGTATCGCTGGTCACGTTCCCCTCGTATCGAATCTGGTATGACACCACCCTAAACACAGACGCACAAACATGCACCACATCATTTAATAAATGTTTCTGTCATCAGCAAAACTTCCATTCCCAAGACAAAACAATGTTTACTATTCAAGTCTGTTACATTTGAAATATTTTGAGTGTCCGTTACCGTGTGGACAGGTTCATCTCTTTGGCCACTCTGTGAGACATGCTGACAGCAGCCACTCTTCTTGGTTCTGTGATTCCGATTATTCCGCTGCCGCTGCGGGAAACCAGGACCAAAAAGACGACAGTAATCACATGAAAGCACATACAGATGTGCATCCGCATGCAGGCCCTTTATTCCAGGTAAACATCAGCCTACCTGGCGTAGCCGGCTTCATACAGGAACTGAGGCACTTGAGTGGTCTTTCCACTTCCTGTCTCTCCGCAGATGACGACGCAGGGGTTTTCCCTCACTGCCTCCATGATGACCTGCTCCTCCGCCAGCACGGGCAGCTTCAGACGAGCCTCCTGTAGCAGCAGATTCAAATACACTTAAAGCACGCTCACAAAAACAAGACACACACCTGTCTGAATGGAACCTGTAGTTTGGCCACACCTGTATTTCTGCTAATCGGTCGACGGGAATAAAGACAGCCGGCTGCGACGGCGTCTTGTTTTCCACTTTCTCCTGATCTGAAGTCTTATCATTCTGTCCATCTTGTTCCGTTTTGGGTTGGTCTCCCTTCACTTCCTGTTTGTCCCCTGTCTCGTGACAGGGAGAGGCTGTCTTCACTGTGGTCTCGTTCACTTCTTCATCCTCCTCCTCCTCATCAGACGAGGTGTCCAACTCGCTGCTTTCTTCTGCCTTTTCTTCCTCTTCTTCGTCCTCCTCTTCTCTCCATTTTCTTTTTCTGTTCGCTCCACTGAGGCTGCTGATCTTTGGTCCTGAGTCTCCATTTATTATTTCATCTGGTAACCTGAAAATAACAAGAAAATAATAAAACCACGGACTCCACCATCTCCAGATCTTCCAATGAGAAAAGGGCTTTTTTTGTTGCTTTTCTTATCTAAAATGATGCATTAGTGCGCTTACTGTTTGGTCTGGTAGAGTTTGTCTCCTGTTCCCAGTTTGGATGTGGTGTACAGCAGCTTCAGTTCAGACTCTGGAAGCTGCACCTCAGCCAGTTTGGTGAGGATGTCTGCTCTCTGGACGGGACAGACAGGTGGACAGGTAAATGGGTTGTGATCTAGTCCTTCATATCTCACTTGTTGGCAGAGTTACTAAATATATTACAATTTATTTCCAGTATACCTAATGAACTTAAGCAGGGTGAGTTACTGTAAATAATTAAGTAGGAATAAATTGGTTCAGTCTTGTGTCTAGGGCTGGACATCTTTTTAGTAGTAATAACAATACTGATATCTGAAAAAAAGATGTATATATATATATATTTCTTCAATTCCCTCTCTCTCCCTGATTTTCTGTCACCTCTTTATTGTCTGCAATCAAGGCAATGCCCCAAAGAACATCATGTCAACATGTCTAACTACGAAAATGTTACGAAAAAAGTCACAAAAACCCATCAGAACTTCAATGTGAAGTCTTAAACTTACTTGTTATGTACAACTGACAGTCCAAAACCCAAAGATATTCAATTTACAGTGACATAAAACAAGAGAAGCAACAAATCCTCACGTTTACTCTTAATTACTTAGTTGTTGCTATAGATCAACTACCATTAATGGACCACAAATGTTTCAGCACTACTAAAGGTTTGAACTGTTCGTATGAACTGAACCAAAGCCGTCTTATCTTGGATAAAAATAGACTGTAAAACCTGATGAGAGAAACAACTTTCTCCTCAAAGCGTTGTGAGAACCTGCTGCAGCATCAACCTGTGTCTCACCTGAGCTTTCTTCTCCTTGCGCTCCAGGACCTTCTGCAGCTCTTTCCTCTGCTTCTTGGTGAGGGGCTTTTTGGTGGAGACAGGTGTCACTGAGGCTTTCTTCTTGTTGACTCTGTTGGCTGGGAGGACCAAAGCGTTGCTCTGGTCTACACCTTTTAGCCTGGCCCCATCTGAAGAAAACAAGTGTTACAAACCAAAACTGACAACACATTTAAGTGAAAATAAATACCAAAATAACTTCACCAGTTTATAGACTTCACCTCTGAATTCTTACCTTGAAGTTCCACAACAACGTTTGTCTTCTCTTCCTCTGCTGGTTGTTGGGCTTCATTTTGCAGTCTTCCCTTCCAGTTGTGTTTCTTCCTTAGTTTTCCCATTTTAAATTGAGGTCTGTAAATAAATAAATAACAAACGGCGTATATAATACCACCAACTGATAACTTGTAATGTTTGACACCAAGGAAGAGCTAAAACGAGCTAACTAGCAAACTGAGGCTAAACCATACGGTAAAAATGTAAATAACACACGCGACTAGATCTTTATGAATATTAAGAAATACAACAAAAAAATTCGCAGGTTTAACAATGGCATGTGTAATTTAAACACTTCACGTGCGAAATTACAGCCCTGGACGAACCTCACGTGTAAACATACAACGGTCCATCAGTTAAAATTGTCCGACGCTGAATCCTAGTCTCCGCATAAAGGTTCCGTTACAAAGAAGAAATGATTGCCAATATTATAGACAACTGTAATTTTTTTACAGAAGTGATTCTGTTTTAATGAATAAGTTGATTAAGAGGGAAAGACCTAAAAAAGTATATTGAATTTTTAAATTGAAATTATTTTCTATTTCATCCATGATGAAAGATTCTTTTTAAAATGTATGTTAAAAAAAGAAATTCACAACATTTTATACAATGTGTGTACATTGCAATTAAACTTGTTATATTTTGTTTTTATTTGAATTATTAGAATACAGTACCAAAAAAGACATGAATAAATTTTATCTTGGAGTAACACAACCATTTTTTTCTTGTTGACTATTTTCACGATAATAGAAAATGGCAAATTACTTTTTTAAGATATAATGCAATTAGAAAAATGTATACAATTGCCAGATATCAAACAAACACACAAAACACTCACTTCATGAATTACTTCAGTCATAATCATTTCTCATTCAATCTTCAGTTAGGAATATCTTTCAAAGCTCACATGTACAAATAAAGCTTCTCAAGGAGCTGAAATACATGTTTTTATTGATCTATGAGTTTTTTCATCACAGGCCTTTGAAAATAGAAAATTACAATTTAATATTTCAACCACATTGCAGAAAGAGTCTGTTTTCAAACCCACATAGAAAATGTTAAATTTCTTCATGTGATCATTGTTATCATGTTAACAAAACTAGTTTATTGTGAGCAAGTGTAATTAGTATAACTCTGCTGACTTCAACCCAATCAATTTACAATACTATCAACTGATATTAGCTGAACACAGACATATCGGTATGAACAATAGAGTGATATGTTTGTAGTAGTTTCTTTACGATCAAGTGTAAAATGTCCTGCTTTTTTCATAATTTAAATGGTTTTCATCAAAATACTGTCAATGAAATAAATAGAATCCAGTATGTTGTTACAGGAAATGTTCTTCTCAAATAACAACATTCGCAACAGCCTCAAAAATCCATTATCAGTCATTCTCTAGTGCAGATTATTTCTAATCTTTCTTTTTATTTAGCCTGTTCTACGGTGTTAAACGGTGGTATATGAAGGCCTACAGATACACAGATGGATGACAAATAAAATAAATAAATGCGTCTTAGTGAGGTGTTTCAAGTCTCCCATAGCTGCTCAGTTGGAACTGGTTAACATTATTGTCATACTTATTCATACCATTCCAGCTTTTTCCTGCATTGAAGCATCTTTGTTATTATTCTCTACTCATTTATTCTGGGTTTTTCTTTCATTTGTCACCTGCTTGTGCATGAAATTAACTTTGGTATTATAGCATGAAACACAAAAGTATGACATTTACTCTTGGATGTTCAAACAATAAACAGCTCTTCTTCTTCTTTTGTATCAATAAAACATCACAACTCCATCTCAGATGCTGCTGTCCTTTAGAAGAGCGTACTCGTCCTCCCTCAGATTCTCCCCAGCTGTGAGGCTCTCCTCCCTGGTCCTCTTCGCCTCTTTGGAAAGCCTCTCGAACCTCTTCAGGAACACGATGAGAACCACCAGCAGAGCCGCCTGCAGCAGCACAAACACAAACAGACACACCTGTGAGGCCAGAGCCAGGTCACAGTACCAGTAGTGGCAGGACTCCAGGACCTCCTTCTCCGTTAAATACACCACCAGTCGCCCTCTCAGGCCGAGAGGGGAGCTGCAGTTGACGCCCAGGTGTGATGTGAGGGCGGGAGGCTGACGCAGCAGCAAGGCCCGCAGGTAGAGGACGCCGCAGTCACACTCCCAGGGGTTACCATGAAGGGAGACGGAGCGGAGGGAGGTCAGATCATCCAGGAGCCCATTGGGGAGGCTGGTCAACCGGTTGTCGTGGAGACGGAGGGAGGTGGTCCCAGCGGGGAAACTGGTGGGAAGTGTGGAGGAGGTGAGAGCCCTTCTGCTGCAATCCACCTGATTGTCATGACAGGAGCAAAGGTGGGGGCATGCTGATGACCTTTGACCTCCAAACAAGGGGAGCAGGCAGAGGAGCAGAAACCCTTTCATGGTTACTAATCACTGGAGGAGAGAGGAGAGGAGAGGAGAGAGGAGAGGAGACATTTACTGAAGTACTGCACTTAAAGTGGACATGTCATCCCTATTTTTAAGCTCATACTTGTATTTTGGGTTTCTACTAAACATGTCTATATGCTGAAATGTTAAAATAAAACATGAGTGGGGGGGCTTCATGTGAGATGTGATGTGGAGCCAAATCCAGATACCCAAACGTACACAAGCACTGGAAAATTCAGTTTTTCATGATATGTATCTATAAATACAAATTTATACTTGAGTATTTCCATTTTCTACCACTTTATTCTTCTACTACAATTCAGAGGAAAATATTATACCTTTACTTCACTTAATTTATAAGTATCTTTGCAGATTAATAAAACAAAATACTATCAACAAATTATTATCGGTCAGGTATCGATAAGACTTCATTGATCCCCAAGGAAGGAAATCACAAACTACCCAGCAGTATGTAAAGCATTAAAAATGATCTCCACCTTTACCAGCAGCAACATTTAAGTGATGAACACAATAATACATCAACTATAATAATCTAATTACATATTATACATCATTCTGAAATGGGCCATTCTGCATAACGAGTACTTTTACTTTTGATACTTTAAGTACATTTGATGCTTTTTCTACTTTTACACAAGTCAACTTTTGAATGCAGAACTTTACCACCAGCAAAGTATTTCTCCACTGACATATTACTACTTTTACTTGAGTAAATGATCATAACACTACTACTAATCACTTTAGATTGATGCATTGTGTGTTGGTTTCACTGGTCAAAGAGGAAACCATAATCAGCCACTGCTCTTTATAACTCTTGATGGGTGAAATATTTGTTTTCCGCAGATATTAAGGTGTAGGAACGGTACAACTACACTCCCACATTTCCTGTCTGGTTCTTGACTGTAAATTAAAGAGATCATTCAACTGTTACTGTTAAACTTCATATTAAACAACACTAGATACATTAACATTAAAGTTTGCAGAAACATAATCCTCTGTCACAAACTGATGACTGGCATGTAAGTGAAGGTAAACATAATAAAGTGAACTATCAAGGTAATGACTCAACATCTGATAAGAAAACACATTTTAAATGTATCTTTTAAAAGCTCCTTCCTGGCCCTTACAAACAGAATAGAGTAATTTTGCCAAACTTAACTTCACCGACTTGACAGCTTACTGAGATAACTTAAGACCAATAAATTGAGTGATGGATCAGGAAACCAAGTTTTAATGTAATTTATGTTAAAGACAGCTACAGAACTAAAAGTCTTCATAAGGTCTGAGGAGAGTCTTTTACCTTCAGTGCTGCGTGTCTTCAGGAGAGAACTGTGTTTCTACGGAGGATGTGTGTGTGTGTTACTACCAGCTGACACTCACTGATAAGGACCACTGACAAATATGAACACACACACACACCCGTACAGTACAACACACACACACACGTACAGAACAACACACACACAGACGTCTAACAGGACATGAGAAGTATCTCAGTAACTCTTTATCTTGTGGGTCCTTCATTTCTAATGACTTTCTACTGCAGGAAGCTCTCTGGAAAGAACTGTTTGGTACTTAGAGGACAAATAGAGAAAGTGTTCAATAAGTTACAGATATTATTATCTTTAATTAATTACTAGTGAAACCTAGAGTCTTTGAGTCAGATTACAGAAGCTAAACATGGGAACATTTTTCTATTTTCCCTATAATTCCCAAATATTGTACTTGTTACTCCACTGCATTTATTTGATAACCTAAGTTACTGGTTACTTAGTGGTTTCTGACTAATAAAACAAAATATAATCAACAAGTAACCTATGATGTATCAGTATAGGTTAAGATAAGTTTATCGATCCCTACGGAAATTCACAAACTACCCAGCAGTATATAAAGTATTTAAAATAAGCTCCACCTTTACCAGCTGCAACATTAACACAGCATTAATGCATCAATAATTGTAATCTTTAATATATATTATTCCGATATGGGCCATTCTGCATAATGAGTGCTTTTACTTTTGGTACTTTAAGTATATTTTGATGCTAACACATTTGCACTAAGTACATTTCTAATGCAGGACTTTTACCCCAGTATGACTACTAGATCTGAGTACTTCTTCCACCATAAAATGTGTCCCGGCCCAGTAAAATACACACGTCTGTCAATCATACTGATGTTACGTCTGCTCTGACTGGCAGGGAGAAGATGCTGTGTGCAGTGTGCAGAGGAAGAATGGCTGCAGGAGATAAACTTCACTCAGCAGATGATGATTTCCTGCAGCGGCGCTGAACTCACTGGAACTTAATGTACTTTAACTCTGAAACACTCAGAGAGAAACGATGCAGGTTGACGAGAAAACACAAGTTTTATTTGTCACACTTTTATAAACGGGGCACAGCCTTCAGGAGAAAATATGAACTGTTCCTCAGCATCAGCCAACACACACGCATGCTCACGCCACGCGCACGCGCACGCACACACACACACACACACACACACACACACACACACACACACACACACACACACACACACACACACACACACACACACACACACACACACACACAGGATGCATATCTTTACTAGCAGAATGCAGAGACTCACTTCCAATGAGAGAGATTTAAAACAGAAGCATAGACACAGTATTATTTGAAAAAATGTCACATGAAATTATTTGTGAGGATCAGACAGCAAATTAACAAAAGAAAAATTGGATAAAAAAAAAAAAGAATAAGTAAAGTCATTGTGGATAAAAGGGAGTTTCATGGACGGATATCTGGAGGAAATGTCATGAAATACACACACACACACACACACACACACACACACACACACACACACACACACACACACACACACACACACACACACACACACACACAAAAATCATAAAAAACAATGTCCATCAAATCTTGACATCACCAACAACCTAAATCTCTTTACAAAACATCTGGTAGCACACATCAGACCCTGACAAAATATCCAAAAAAGTTTAGCATTGCATTTATAAATTAGATACCAAAAGAGACCAAAAAAACAAGATATTCAATTCACAAGATAACTGTACATGTATTTGTTTTAGTAGTTGTAGCCACACTACCGAGGTCTGTATATCCATGTGTGTGTATTTCTATATAAATAATATTTGTGTTATTTTTAGATATTTATGCATATTTTTTTCTCTCCTTTGATTGTTTTGTACCTTTGTAAATGTCATGTTTTATTGTTGTATACTGCATTTTAATATAATATATATCAGGTGAATCTAATACAATATTAATCATTAATGCTGGTGTTTCTATTTAAGATTGCAATCCAACTTTTTGAGATATCTGATGCCTCAAGTCATTATGGAATAATTATAAAAGAAAGAAGAAGCTTTACTTGACTTACACACTATACATTATAAGTTACCCCACTCAATTAAATATGAGTCAATAAAGTAGCATTGAATTGTTTGTTCATTAGCTGTTGTAATTTAAAATCCATTAGATGAACAACTGATAATAAGGGAATAAGTTGAATTAACTTACATCCTTAAGTGTAATTAAGAGCCTTTCTGTCACAAAGCGTTGCTTTTCACCTCTTCATCTTTCATTTTGATTAGTTTCTCAGTCTCCACATCTGGAGTGGATAGCGGCAGGATGGGGATGGGACTCTCCATACGGTTGTCCTGAGCCAGTTTACTGAGGAGGAGAAGGAAGAAGAAGAAAAGGAGGAGGAGAGATGAAGCAGACACATCTGTCCGGAAATCTGTAAACCTCAGCAGATGTTTCCTGAACATTGTCTCTCTCTCTCGTCTTCACATACCTGGTCATCTCCTGGATGCACTGCGCTCTGTAGTTCTCGTAGTGGACGTCGCAGGTCACGTCTTTGAGGTCGTGCATGTGTGAACGAATCAGCATGTTCCTCAGTTTCACAAAGTCACAGTGCGACTGATTTCCACTGAGCAAAGACAAACGTAGAGGGAATGAATAATCCGACGTATACGACGTTCAAACTGTGTCTAACAACAGATGAGGTCTAGACAAACCTTCAACGATTCCCCAGGGGTACAGTCTCCCTCTCACTCTCTGCCCTCGAGCCTCCACCACTGTGTTACTGACGATCACAGTGAACGGGGTGCACTCCTGCACACGGAGACAAGAGGGGGGATTGTTTTTATGTTTTACATTTCTGCCAATAGATGCTCCCTAATGCTAGACATTGTCCCTTTAAACCAACAAAATGAATAAATATAAATTAAATCCAAATAAAGAAAAAAAAGACAAACATTTATTTTGGTGTATTTTATTTTCTAAGAAAGGGCGTGTTTGGGGAACTATTAAATCGTGTCATTGACCCCGAGTGATAAAACATGTTTTCCTGGAAACATATTATAAGTGAAATGACGTCAATCTGAGGCCAAAGTTACAGTTACTTCCACTGACAGTGAATCAGTTCAATAACTGAACTCAGGTCTCTGACTGCTCAGACTCACCTTCAGCTCTTTGTCGAGCTGTTTAAACTCTTCATCCTCATCAGAGTCACATTCGGGGAACTGGTACACTTTGATCCCAAACTTGTCTATTTCCTCTCGTATCTAGAGATGAATCAGATGAACGGTTACAGTGAGACGACCTGCACACAGTAAAACATGATGAATCCACTGTGGAGCTGCTCTTCTGGGACTCACTCTGTCTTTGAGCTTCTTGATCTCGTTGGGCGTGAGGCAGTCCGCTTTGGCAATGAGCGGAATTATGTTCACCTTCTCGTGCAGAGCCTTCATGAACTCGACGTCCACCGGACGCAGCCTGTGGAAGAAAAAAACCAGAGTGAGAAGGAAGTAAAGTGAGAGTAAAATCCTCCATATCAAAAACAGTTTGAATGGATGACTTCATACATAAAATACAAAGGTGAAAAATGTGTTTCCTGCTCCGATCACTGCCATGAGTGAAATTGAGTGAAATTAAAACAATAATACTGCTGCTGAGCTGCATCTCTACATTCAAGACAGACACACTTGGTGACATGTGATGGAGGACACCTGCTGTGACATCACTGAGTGGGGTGTGGCCAGAAAAGCATCATCACCATCAGATTTCTTTCACTTGAGAAAAACTAGGAAGCTCTTATTTTGATTTTGATTATTGGTTGAAACTCTAAACATAAATACAATATTTCCATTAATGATTCAATCATATTAATGACTATTTAATGTTTGCTTCATCATAGGAGACATAGAAGCTACCAGCTGTGTGCTACTACTCAGTTTGAACCAATCAACAGCCAGATGATAACATCAGCTTCAGTAACAACAGATTGTGGAGGATACATTTATAATATCACTCTGTGATTTAACAACAACCAAAATAAAATAAAACATTTATTGATGAATATGATTCATGGAAGCTTAATGTAAAACGGAAATTTAGTTGTTAAGATGCCTCATTCCTCATAAGGCTATCTTAATTTCACAACATATTTAATAAATAGTGGTGCACATTCCTAAAGAAGTTGTCAATGTTTTGTGGGGCGTTCAGGGTCTTGGGCCTTTATAGGACAGCCTGCTTTTTCAGTTCAGTCATGAAAGTTCCCATCAGAGCATCTCAGCTGTAAAGTGACCTCAGTCACTGAACTAAGAAAACTCTCATCAGTCGATGACTTGTGTTGTTTTAGCTTCAAATCTCCTGACAGCTCGAAACTTTCATTCACGGTTGAGGCCAATTTCAACGGCGCTGCTTTGCCCGGCACGTGACGACGAGAGCACGAGCGCATCCAGCGGCTTTAAAACTTTATCCAGATGTTTCACGGAGCAACAGCTGGATGTTTTATAATAAAAGATGACAGAAGATGTTCTGCATTGAAGCAGCGACCAGGTCAACCTGCTTCATTTGTTCTTCTATTTCCAAACACTGAAGTTTGACTTCTCTTGACCCATTTAGTCCAGCGTTAAGACATGAAGTAAGCTGGCTAACAGTCACGAAAAACAAAGTTTGAACTCAGTTTGTTCACTAAGCAGGAGACAAATGTTCAACACGATGTGTATCCGTCAGACCAGGGGGTTACTGACTCTGACTCATATTTAATAAGAAATATGGAGATAACCACACAACTACAGTCAGCTAGCTTAACTATGTGTTAATGCTAAACACATTGTATTTCCACATGTCCTCTCTTCTTTGAACTGAGACTATTCATTTGTTGACGATGTTAAAATAAACTGCAGTAATATGAAGTGGATGTTAATCCAAAAACAAGTGTAGTTTAATACATTGAGTCTCTACAATATAATAGTGTAACTGAAGGAGGAGGGGATGATGCAAACTACTGTGTTTAGATGAATAAATTCATAAAATAAGTCAAACATATTCATACTTTAATCTCCAGTCAGTCCAGTTAGGATTAGCAGCTGGTGACGTATGAACCTGGTTGCCATGGAGTCCATATATATTGGAAAGACGCGTTCCAAATCCACCATTTTGTTCTGAGACTCTGAGAGAGAAACTTTCACTCCACAATTTCTGCAAAACTGAAAAAGCGAATACCGAAAGAAAACACCCAACTGATTCCAGATCAACTCCTTTTCTGGTTCATCATGGAAAATGTAATAATTTAACGACTTTATGTCATTTTAAGACTTTTTTAGGCTGTTTTAATCTACAGCTTGGGGCATCTAGCTAGCTAATGCTCGACAGCCCCAGGGCCTGACTTCCACACAGTGGCTAGTTGTTGCAGTTAAATATAAGAAAATAAGAAATATAAAGTGTTACAGTAGAGTTGTTTGTGTTAATAACTGAAATGTGAGGATAGAGATGCCAAATCCTGAAACAAAAGCTGCTTTTCATGCAAATAGTTCCAGTGTACACTAGCTTAAACTCCTTTGGTAAAATGAAATGTTGCATATTTCACACATGTCCTTCAGTAGGCCTAAAATGCTTTTGTTGAATTAAGCAGAGTTTATTCCTAAACTGGATGTTAATCATTACAGATGTGTGATGTGCCATCTCACCTCCGAGACCACAACTACTGGCGGAGAGAGCCCAGCAGGAGCCAGACCAGGTCCAGCACCAACCAGGTACAACACTTGCCTTTTACACACCAAACATGTGTTTATATATATTTATATATATCCTGTTAGATCTGTTAAGAGTTTGTGCTTATTTTAGATATTATTTTCATCATTATCTTTAGTGTGCATCGCTTTGATACCTGATGATTGTAAATGACTAGAACTGTATTTGTCCAGACCATCTGTGAACATATGCAGCTACATAAATGTCAATGTAGGATTGAAGTTTAAATTAACACTCACAGCTGTCATGTCATGTTTGTGACACTGAGACGACCGTGACATAACAAGTGACAATGTGCTTCATGCTTAATGTTTGAAACCATGCAAGTGTAGACACTGAAAGTGTGTTTTTGATGTCATATGTGTGAGTGTGAAAAAAAGATATATAGTTCTTTTAAAAAGAGCTATATATTATGATACTTCAGTTTCAGCTGTATGTGTTGTGTTGCATTCAGAACCGTTGTTATTCTGCATTTTTTTGTATGTAATGAAGGTGAAGAAGCTATTTATCACTTTGTGGTTTTATTTGATCAATTTGAGTTTTGGCCATTATATATATTTACTATATAGACTAGATATATTTATATTTTATTGTTTGTATTGTTTATTCAGTGTACTTTTGTTATGTAAGAACTATAGGACCATTTAAAAAAGAAATGTAACTTTTCCGTTTTAATTCTACATAAAAATCTTACTTACAATTAATGTGGACGTCAGTGGAGATATTTGAGAGCATAGAAAGTTCAAGTTTAGCAATGCGTCCGACTTCCATCCTACTGGCTGGGCCTCAGCTGAAGCCTCCCCCTGCTGGGGACACGGTGGGAGGCAGACTGTCTCTGTGTCCCATCCTGGGATAATACAGAGACCTACAGCTCCTGTCAGGACGTCTAAACCCGTGAAGACTGAAGTCTCTGTGGAAGTGAGGATCAGACGGGCATCTCTCCTCTCGCTGCCCTGCACCTCGTTCATCAGAGACATCGAGTAAAAGGTGTGACCGTCATTATCAACAATCAGGTGAGGACATTAAAGGACCGTCCCGCATGTCACCCTGCTGTCCAAGCGTCACAGAGGACAAGACGTCTGTCTGCACAGGAGCTTCAGCTGCATTCCAACATGTCCCCTGTTTAACCTCCTCCTCCTCAAATGTTGCCATGGCAGCCAGTCACATCATTTCTCACGCTGCTCTGATGTGGTTTCTGCATGTAACTCCTCATGTTGGCCTGCGTCCCTCTCCTGGAAGCAGCAGTAACACCTGTCTTCACTTTCTCTGGCTGTATGAACTGCAGTCAGCTGACCCACTGATTGTTTGTGCTCCTGCAGGTCTTCATGCGTCTCCCGGATGAAGACGTGTCGTTTTGCCGACGGTGCGTTTGGTTCCGCCTCGGTCCGTGCTTCACACTAAGTGATCAGTAAGTTTGACGTGTCGCTGCTGAGCTCGGAGACCAGTGGGAGTGGTTGAGTGATGAGAAGTGTGGAGTGGAAGTGTGTGCTGGAGAGCTACGAGTCTGATTTCTGTTATTATCGCTGTCAGCAAAGGCCTGAAGAACTGGACTCTAGCAAGTTCACCAGGAAATAGTTTAGCTGAGGTGTTAAGCCGCCCCGGTCCTGACACATCTCATCTAGTGATCACTTGAGTTAACGTTTGATGGACGAAACAACAGCCACCCTCATTATCCGTGTGTAAAATAATTACATTTACAGCACAAGTGATGCATCAAGTTGGTCCATTTGTTTCCTCAAAAGAGGAACTTTCTGCCAGTATATTCTGTGTAGTTAAAGTATTCCCATAAGAATAGTCTGTATAGTAATCATTTAGTAATAATGCTAACCAGTGTTTGCTCTTTGACGTTACCATTTTATAATAAACAGAGCAGAGTGATACCAGGTCAGCAACAGAAGCCCCTTTTAATGAAATACAAAGATCCATTCAGTTACACAGGAGACTCAGATGGAAACCAGTGATGTTCCAGCAGCAGTCTTTTAGGACTAGAAGTGAACTAGTCCGACCTGGTTCTTACTTTCTCCCTCCGTTCATCTCTAATAGGTTGCCGAGAGCAGGAAGAGGCAGAGGGAGCAGGAGAGCAGCTCCGGAGGCCTTGAGGAGCCTCCAGAGAGACGACTCCGTGAGGACGCTGCCGTTCTGTCAGAGCCGCAGCCCTCCACCTCCACCTCACTCCGTGAGGTCGCTGCTGTCCTGCCAGCCCCTCGGCCATTCACCTCCACCTCACAGGTGGCCAGGCCGGAGGCCAGGCCGGAGGACGTCCAGCTGGAGGTGAGTGCTCTACATGTTTCCTTAGTGTTGGTCTTCACCTGCCTCCTGTTTTAGTTTGAGGAGAAACCACTCTGTCCTAGCTGGATGGTCACCGTACACATTTATCCCACACTACTGCATCAGTCTAAAGGGTGTAGCTCAACCAGTCTGACCCCCCCACTCTCTTTCTCTCTCCCCGTCTGTCCACATGGTTCAGGAGATCCAGCCAGCAACCCTCCAGGAGCCTGTGGAGGACATCCAGCCTGATGATGTCATGGCCTTGCCTCTCTTTCCCAGCCTCTACGGTCCCGAGCCAGCTGGTCTCTCACCGTCCGCTTTCCATGAAGTGACGGAGATGATTTTGGGGTGGATGACTGACTCTCCATTCAACCCGGAGTTGTGATCTCACCCCACACACACACACACACACACACATATATATATATACATACACACACAAACATTAATAACCATTCATTCCAACATTAGATTTCACTTCCTTCTTAAAACTTTGAGAAGGAAGTTAAATCTATTTCCCCCTCTTTTAGGCTGTAGATAAGTATTACATCTTTAATTTTAAAGTTTGTTGATAAGTTTTACATTTTAATTATTTCTTTGCTTATAGATACGTTTTACATACATGTTATTGCATGTTGATGAGTTTAACATTTTTAATAACTTTTTAGTTCTTAGTATAGATAGAGTTTTAAATCTTTCATAAGTTTTAAGTGTTTAATTTTTTAAGTATGTTGGTAAGTTTTCAATATTTTTTCATTCTCAGTTTGTAGATAATTTCTAAGTCTTTAAGTTTGTAGACATGTTAAAATACTTAATTTCTTCTTGGTTCATAAATTAATGCTTTTAACGATTTAATAGCTTTAACGAGTAAGAAGGACAAATTATAATAAGTATTCACATTTCACTGACACACCCAAAAAGACAAAGTGATTTTATTTTAACAATGTTAACAAGAATTTCAAAAAATCTATAATAATCAAAATATTTAGGTAAAACATATTTTAAGTATTTAAAATATTTCTATTCTTAAATATATTAGGGTCAAGTTATATGAAATTACTGTATGTTACTTCAAGAACTTTAACTAAATTTCTAAATCACTTTGACAAAGAAAATAATTTAGATTTCTCTGTTTTTCTAAGATTTGACTTGGTAGAAGAAGGAAAGAGCTTTAAGAGGGTCTATAGACAATGTTCCATTTAAATCGTTTAGTTTTTTTAGTTTTTTGCTGTGTTCAGACATCACACATTTTTGAAGACTAAAAATTATTCTCTATTAATGTTTCTAATTAATACCATAGTTAATTGTCAGTTAAAACTTGAAAGTTAACAATTGAAAACAATTCCTTAAATTAGGTGTTTAATATCTTGTTAAACTAGAGTATTTTTATATCATGACTTTGCAACATGAACATCAGGAAACATTTGGATGGAACATTGTCAAAGGATTAGGTTTAGGGAGGGTTAGACCCTCTTAAAGACCTTTACTTTTTAAAAAGAGTTCAACAGACAAACTCATACATTCTTATTATTTGGTTTTTAATTTGTTTCAGTTTGTAGCCATGTTATGATATATGTCAAGTCCTTCGTAGTTCATAGATAAGCTTTAAGAGTTTTTAATTTGTTGGTAAGTTTCACATCTTTTTCTCTTCATAGTTGGTAGATAGGTTTTAAGACTTTATTATTTTAATATGTTGATGTTTTACTTTTTTCATTCTTTCTTAGTATGTAGATAACTTTTAGGTCTTTAATTACTTTTAGTTTGTAGATATGTTAAAATACTTAATTCTTGTTAGTATGTACAAGTAATGTAAGTCGTTTAACTATTTGATGGATTTAATTCTCTCTTTGAAAAACTTACTTATCTAAAGATAAACAATCATGGTAAGTATTCAGTCACACTTTATAAATAATCTAAAATGACAAACAAAATAATTTCCTTTAACAATGTTAACAAGAATTTCAATTAATCTAGAATATTCAAAATATTGAGGTATCAAATATTTTTAGTATTTAAAATATCTCTATTATTAAATCAATTGAGGCCAAGTTATATGAAATTACTTTATGTTACTTCAACAACTTTAACTAAATTTCTAAATCATTTTGACAAAGAAAATAATTCAGATTTCTGTTTTTTATGATTTGATTTAATAGAAGAAGGAAAGAGCTTTAAGAGGGTCTATAGACAATGTTCCATTTAAATTGTTTAGTTTTTTTTACTGTAGTTCAGACATCACACACTTTAGAAGACTAAAAACTATTCTCTATTAATGTTTCTAATTAATACCATAGTTAATTGTCAGTTAAAACTTGAAAGTTAACAATTTAAAACAATTCCTTAAATTAAGTGTTTAATATCTTGTTAAACTAGAGTCTTGTTATATCATGACTTTGCAACATGAACATTAGGAAACATACATTTGGATGGAACATTGTCAAAGGGTTAGGGTTAGGGAGGGTTAGACCCTCTTAAAGACCTTTACTTTTTAAAAAAAAGAGTTCAACAGACAAACTCATGATAACACCACACAGGAAGTTAAGATGGTATGTTCCATTCATTCATGATTAGCAGTAGTAGTCGTAGTATTTGTATCAGCTGTAATAATACTGTGGTAGTTGCATCAGCAACAGCAGCACTAAAGCAGCTTTTAAAAAGGAAACTCTAAAATGTTTTAACATCCATGTGTCTCCATCACAGCTGTGCCTTAATATTGTTCCCTTGTGTTTCTCTCTGTTTCCCTCTCCTGCCGTGTCTCCCTCTCTATGTGAGTGTGTGAGTGTGTGTTTGTGTGAGTGTTGATTCTTTCCTACAGCTCACTCTCCTGGATTCCTGCTCACCTGCCTCATCCAGCTCTTCACACATCCAGGGCCAGATTGTTGCTTCTGTTACTGAGGTAGAGACACCCTTCCTTCCTGTCTGCCTGCTCGTTTTCCTGCTAACTCGTCTGAGGCTCAAGTCTGCCCACGTTCTTCCACCCAGCCCAGCCGGTCCTGACATTCCTCTTCCTAATCCCAGCTCATCTAGATACTTTTCAATGAATTAGTTAAACGTTATCTGTCTCCTGGTTGTGTTTTGCTCTTGGGTCAACTTTTTAAACTATAGGTGTCCACAATATTATGTAAATAGAATTGGGCTGCGTTATAACACAGTATACAATACCTTGCAAAAGTATTCAACCCCTCTGGAGTTTTCCTATTTTGTTGCATTATAATGTGGAATTCAAATAGATTTTTATTTGGATTTCATGTAATGGACCTACACAAGATAGTCAGAATTGGTGAAGTTAAGTGGTGTGTGCATATGTATTACCCCCTTAAACAATCTGGTGCTACCAATTACCTTCAGAAGTCACATAAATAGTGTGCAATCCAAGCATCACATGATCTAACAGAGTGGCATTAAATTCGTTATTACAAAATGGAAAGAATACCGCACCAGAACCAACCTGCAACGACCAAGAACTCACAGACCAACAAAGAGACCAAAGATAAACCTGAAGGAGCTGGGAAGCTCCACCACGAAGATTGGAGTATTTGTCAAAAGTAAAGCTTTTAATAACTTTTCATCTTAAAAGGTCTTAAGATCATCCTGGCCAAATTTGAAGTCGATTGCATAAATTCTCTAGGACGAGTTCGTTAAAGTTCAATCCCTGAAAACGATGAAAAAGGCCTAAAAATACAGAAAATGGCCAAATTACTGTAGCGGCCCCTATTGGATGAATGGAATGAAAATTTCAGGGTATGTTACAGGATGCGATGCCGACATATTCTGCAAGTTTCGTGATGATGGGCCAAACGGTTTTCTCCATAACTCGCAAAAATGTGTTTTTAACAAAATTCTAAATGGCGGAAAATCTAGGAGGCGGAGCCTAATGGTCAGAAGGCGTGGTTTGTAGAGCAGATGGAACGGGATATGTGTGTAGAATTTCAAGTCAATCGGACATACGGGATGAGGGCCGTGGCCTTCAAAAATCTAAATTTTGTACGGGGCGCTGTCGAGTCGACTTGCCACTCTGATGCATTAAAATCATATCAGGCAACTACATTTTGGACTTTTAATGTGTGTGCCAATTGTGTGCCTTTAAAAACACTTTCGTTTTCATGGCGAACAATGCGTCGCCACAGTAACGGCGTTCCGCGAAACAACAAACTTGATAACTTTTAATCACCAAGGTCTTTAGATTGTTCTGACCAAATTTGAAGTGGATCTGATAAATTCTCTTGGAGGAGTTCGTTAAAGTTTAGCGCCTTGAAATGGCAAAAAATACAAAATAAATTCATACAAAATTAAAAATGGCCAACTTCCGGTTGGGTTTAGAGCATGGTTCCAAGAGACTTTATTTTAAGTCGACATGTCATACATGTGCCTACCAAATTTCATACATCTAGGTGAAACGTACTGCGGGGGCTGCTTCGTCGAAATTTCGTAGGGGGGCGCTATCGAGTTGACTTGCCACTCTGATGCATTAAAACCATGAGAGATAACTACATTTTGGACTTTATATGTGTGTGCCAAGTTTGGTTGTGTTTTGAGCATTTTTAATCCCTCCGTCTTCAGGCCCGGAGTCTCATCAAACATGTGAAATATGGAAAAGATCTGACTTTGTGAAGTTGAGTTAGTTATTTGTTCATGGCCGCCACGTCGCCGCCGTTTAACGAATTCTTACAATCTTCACAATGAAGCATTATCAAGGTCTTAAGACTTTTCTGACTAAATTTGAGAGGGATCTGATTAATCTGTGAGGAGGAGGATGAAAGAGTACACAACATGTAACTTCCTGTTGCCACTAGGTGGCGCTATTACTATGATTCTAAATTGACATAAAGATGTTATTCATTAATTAATTCATCGTTTGTTCTATGAAAGCTAGAAAATCAAACTAATGCCCAATATCATTTCCCAGATCCCATGGCAATGTTTTCAAATTTCATGTTTCATCAAACCTTACAAAATATTCTTACTTTAGATTAGTTAAGAAGGATATGTGACAGAGAAAACATTGAATCCTTACATTGGAAGTTGGATTTTTCCATCAAAAAAGGCTTAAAAGATAAGTTGTTTATTAATATAGTTAGCAAAATTAAAGAATCGATTTATCAATTTAACTGAATATTAAAAACTGAAACTACTCATGAATCCTACATTGAGTAGTCTTTGGGAGAAAGGCTGGATGTCAATATGTTATACATGTTATAAAAGACACAACAATTAAAAAAATTGTTTGTTATTTTGTGAAAATCCAGTCATTGCGCTTAGCTAAGCTGACTGGCTGTAGCTGTATTTTTACTGAATAGATATGACGATGGTATCAATCTTCTCATCTAACTCTCGGGGAAAAAAGGACAAACAAGCTCTTTTCCCTTGAATCCTTAACTATTACTTTCTATCTGAGTGTCGTGAACGGCTACTCAATTTGGCTGTCAACAGCCATTACTGATGCGGGCATATGTTGTCTCATCCTCTCTGGAACACTCACACTCAAACACACATGCTCACAGCAGCAAGGTCCCTCAGCTACAACAACGGTGATATAGTGACAAAGTCTGAAACTGTAGGCAGCGCCACAGTTCATCCAGGCATATCTGCACATGGACCATTTGTTCTGATTGCACCATAGCAATAGATCATCTACAGGGGTATGTCCTTTTTTCATGAAACATACATAGTTTCGAAAAAAGTACAGTCGTGTATTCTGAAAGCAATAATAATGAACCAGCAAGTTAGATTAAGTTCAAATTTAATTCTTTTTAATTCTTGATTATTATTATTTTTATTACATACATTAAATTTACAGAGGATTATAAAGCATTACTAACAAAATTTAATTTAATTAATTCTTAATTATTATTTTATTACATACATTAAATTTACAGAGGATTATAAAACATTACTAACTAAATTTAATTTAATTAATTCTTGATTATTATTTTTATTACATACATTAAATTTAGAGAGGATAATAAATCATTACTAACAAAATTTAATTTAATTGACAACCACCCTGACCACAAACTCTCAATGATGGCGAGGAAAACTCCCTGGATTGATAAGAAATGTTAAAAAAAAAAAGAAGGAAGAAACCTCGGGAGGGACCGCTAAATGTAGGATCCCCCTCCAGGATGGTCAGCAAACAGGTGGCAATAAAGGACAAATTAAATTTGTAATCTGTCCTTTATTGGCAAACGGGTGCCAATAAAGGACAGATTACAAATTAAATTTTGCTGTTACCTTTTTTTCTAATTGTGTATTTGCCATAGCCTGATTCACTGTATGTATGTATGTATGTATGTATGTATGTATGTATGTATGTATGTATGTATGTATGTATGTATGTATGTATGTATGTATCAATTTAATTGAGTTAAATTGATATATATATATCAGTGTATATATATATATCAATTTAATTGATTCAATTTAACTGTCTCCTCTCAACGTTTGAATCGTTTGCTGCCCGGTGTGTCCTCTTCTTCATCGTCCTCCCTCGACTTCTTTCTAGATCCACCTGGTCTTGGGTCCCTCTCCTCGTCCACCTGCGTCTCTTGCTTCTTGTCCGTCTCCTCTGCAGCAGCTGCATCTTCAGTCACCGTAATATTTCCACTACTCTTAGCAGGATCGTGGCCAGTTGTGACGGTAACTGTGTCTGAGTTGTTGTCTGTAAACTCAAAACACTGTCTTGACTTCTTGCTGCTTCTCTCATCTTCTGCTCTGTCAGTCTTTCTTGTCCTTTTCCTCGATAGACCAGGCAGAGGCTCTTCTTCAGGAACTTCAGCATGTTTGATTGGACTGTTTCCAGTTTTCTTGTTGAAATCGTCGCAGTCGTTGCCGTCACTGTCGTTGCCGTCACTGTCGTTGCCGTCACTGTCGCTGCTGCTTTCAGCAAACTCATCCCACCATCTGCATCTTTTGCTGCTTCTCTCCTCAAAGTCATCTTCATCCTCCTCTCTTGACCTCCTCCTTGACACTCCAGGTAGGGGGCCTTCTTCCTCACCCTGTTTGACTCCAACCTCAACCCCAGCACTAGCACCAGCCTGTTCTGCATCTTCATTATTGTTATCAATTCTGTGATTGTCAACGATGTCGTCTACATTGTCGATGTTGATGTGATTATTGTTGTCCAGGCTGTCGTGGTTGCTTATGTTGTCAAGGTTGAGAATATTATCATTGTTGTCAGGGTTTTCACGGTTGCCCTGGATTTCATTGTTGTCAATGTTACCATGGTTTTCATCATCCTGGTCCTCAATATTGTCACCGACGTCATTTGCATTTTCTACTTCAGGGACGAGAAGCAGGTCCCCTACCAGAGCGTAGCCGGGCTCCCGGGGTCCAGGAACCAAGAGAAATTCAACCAAGCGAACGAGTCTGACACGAAGTTGAACTGCCGGTGACCAATCTCCTCTTGCATTCAAATTAAGGCCAAGTCGGGGGCCTGCAAGGTAAAAAAAAAATCATGTTATCATTACCATTAACTGCACAAAACTGAAAATAAGTCCCCCTTAAAGGTAGAGTCTGTGATACTGGAGAAAGATTCAACAACCAAACCCCAGATTTACCGTCCCTGTCACTGCCTTTCTCTTTATGCATCCATGGCCTTTCCCCTGCTGCAATAGTGTTGTGTGGCTCAAAGGGTGGTCCCGAATAGTTTATAGCTTAATTTATAGTGTCCATACATTATTTATTTTTCTAACCACCATTGTCTTATTTCAGAGCACTTCCACACTTCTTTGTGTGGCCACTCCAAAACGCTTCTAGTTGAATATCACTGAACTTTTCAGAAAGGCGCTGCGCTTCCCAGCACCCTGCCAGCGTGGACAAACAGACTTACAGAAATAATGGGGGCATTACCCCACCTTCTATTTTCTCTTCCCATCTCTCACAAACACACATTCACTGAAATTCTCCCAGTTAAAAAGGTTGATGTAATAATTTCTAAAATGAACATGTTTTTTACGAACAAAATATTCTACTTTAATCCATATTTGTTGGCGTTAACAGTTGAAAAACGACATTTTCAACGTGGCTGGTTTGTTCTCCTGCTTGCCACCCATCAAGGGAGGCCCACCTACACTGTGTGCACAATTATTAGGCAAGTGAGTATTTTGACCATATCATCATTTTTATGCCTATTTTCCAACTCCAAGCTGTATAAACTTGAATGCCTATTGGATTTAAGCATATCAGGTGATGTGTATTTGTGTAATGAGGGAGGGTGTGGCCTAAGGAGATCAACACCCTATATCAAGGTGTGCATAATTATTAGGCAGCTTCTTTTCCTCAGGCAAAATGGGCCAAAAAATAAAAAGATTTAACTGACTCTGAAAAGTCAAAAATTGTAAAAAGTCTTTCAGAGGGATACAGCACTCCTGAAATTGTCTACAGGGTCGCAAGAAACGCGTTGAGAAAGAAGACGCAAATGAACTGCCAAAGATTTGAGAAGAATCAAACATGAAGCTACCAGGAACCCATTATCCTCCAGTGCTGTCATATTCCAGAACTGCAACCTACCTGGAGTGCCCAGAAGCACAAGGTGTTCAGTGCTCAGAGACATGGCCAAGGTAAGGAAGGCTGAAACCCGACCACCACTGAACAAGACACATAAGTTGAAACGTCAAGACTGGGCCAAGAAATATCTAAAGACAGATTTTTCAAAGGTTTTATGGACTGATGAGATGAGAGTGACTCTTGACGGACCAGATGGATGGGCCCGTGGCTGGATCAATAACGGGCACAGAGCTCCACTTTGACTCAGTCGCCAGCAAGGTTGAGGTGGGCTACTGGTATGGGCTGGTATTATAAAAGATGAGCTAGTTGGACCTTTTCGGGTTGAAGATGGACTCAAAATCAACTCCCAAACCTACTGCCAGTTTTTAGAAGACACTTTCTTCAAGCAGTAGTACAGGAAAAAGTCTGCAGCTTTCAAGAAGACCATGATTTTTATGCAGGACAATGCTCCATCGCATGCATCGAAGTACTCCACCACGTGGCTAGCCAGTACAGGCCTTAAAGATGAAAGAATAATGACATGGCCCCCTTCCTCACCTGACCTAAACCCTATTGAGAACTTGTGGGCCCTTCTTAAACGGGAGATTTACTGTGAAGGAAAACAGTACACCTCTCTGAACAGTGTCTGGGAGGCTGTGGTTGCTTCTGCACAAAACGTTGATCGTCAACAGATCAAGAAACTGACAGACTCCATGAATGGAAGGCTTATGACTGTTATTGAAAATAAGGGTGGCTATATTGGTCACTGATTTTTTTTTTTTTTTTGAAATGTCAGAAATGTTTATTTGTAAATTTTGAGTTGTTCGTTTATTATTCTCACTTTAACAGATGCAAATAAACAAGTGAGTTGGGAAAATTTTCGTTTTCCATTTAGTTGCATAATAATTCTGCACACTAATAGTTGCCCAATAATTGTGCACACATAGATATTCTCCTAAGAAAGCCAAAACCTCATTTTTACTTTCTTAAATATTCAGGTTTGAGGTTTATTAACATTTTTGGATTGACCGAGAGCACTGAAGTTGTTCAATAATAAAATGAATCCTCAAAAATACAACTTGCCTAATAATTGTGCACACAGTGTATACTAATAGGCGTTACAAGCTTTTTTAGAAAACCCCAATAGAAGCTTTGAATGTTAAAAAATGTAATTAGTTTGCCCCAGTGTCCCGGCCTGATCCACTGTCTTTGGTTTCTATTTAGAGAGCCAAGGCTGTGTATGAACACCGGGGTTTTTTTTTCAGAGCAAACAGTACGGACAGCTAACAGAGCATGAGGAAATAATAACTTAAAATTTCTGTTTTTTGATTAGAACCGCAGACTCCACCTTTTTAAAGCTTTTAGAAAGATTATACATTACAGATAGATGTATAAAATGATGAACCAAGCACTTACCATTTCTGCTGTTGTGAGATCCGTCTCCTCTTTGGTCCATTTTGACTAAATAAATCAGACAAAGAAAACAAAAATTACATTACAATATCAAAATATTGTCCGTCCTACCTCAAATATTTACATTTCAATTCTGAAGCTTGAAACCATCAAATTTGACATTTAGCATATGTGACAGCTTATCTAGTAAATGGTATCTGTCCCTAAAATCTGTAGTACAAACACAAGCTTGTGCCAACGTTTTGTTGAACAAATATGATTTCAAAAGAAGTCCCTACCAGCTAATTAATGCAACATTTGTTGATTTTAACATAATGACTGACTAATTAAGTAGACAACGACAGTCATGATAAGACTTAAATGATGAACTAGGTGATTGAGGAATGATCCTATAAACAGGGTTGTAGACATACCTTACTTCCAAAGAGCTGGTCTGTAATTTTAGCTAAAAATAATAGCTGCAAGTTGTCGCCTGACAAAAACTGTTTTCAGTGTTGATCTGTGTTGATATGCTTTGATCTGTGTTGATCGGTGTTAATCTGTGCTGATCTGTGCATGTCTGTGTTGATTATTTTCACTCCTTTGATACACGTGTGAATTCTAGAACTATGAGTTCTAGAATGTCATGGTTCCATTTTGTTTCTCTAATAATAACACTGAGTGTTCATTACTGTATATATGTATATATATAGTGTTATTTTTCTCAACAACTCATATGAATGGACACAAACCAGCAATAAATTGCTCTTCAACAGTATTCCCTATGTAGCTTAATCCTCTGTGCCTCAATGCCACCTTAGCATAAAGTTGCTGGCAGTAACTATGACAATGTTTGAGAGATGCAGTACCAGTCAAAAGTTTGGACACACCTTCTCATCAATGGTTTTACTTTATTTTAATTTTTTTCTACATTGTAGATTAATATTGAAGACATCCAAACTATGAAGGAACACATACGGAATTATTTGGTAAACAAACTAATGCTCAACAAACCAGAATATGTTTTTATATTTTAGATTCTTCAAAGTAGTTGAATGAGAAGGTGTGTCCAAACTTTTGACTGGTGCTGTAGATGCATAAGCATGCTGATATTTTGCCAAGAGAATATCTTTTTTGATATGAGGCCAATGTGTTATTTCACAGTTCTGAAAACTAAGAAACACAAGTTATTAGTTTTTTGTACTACTGTCTGTTCAAGCAATGGTCGCAGTGATTGGCTGTGTCCAGAGAGGTCAAATAGACCTTAGACAGTAGCAAATAGAGATCACCAGCCTTAAACAATACTCACAGGAACTCACTGTGCCCTGCCGAGAAATATTACTGCAACTAAAACCAATATTGTCATTATAACACTTTGGTTTTTGTATGTATTAAACAAACAAGGTGCAGCGTGTTAATTAGTGGGCTTTGGAGAAGTTTGTTTACCCTTTAGACTGTGCCAGGCTAGCGATTTATCCCTTGATTTAAGTCGTTAATCTAAACTAAGCTAACCATCTCCTGGCTTTAGCTACATATTCACCGTACAGACATTTTATCAATCTTCTCATCTTCCCCTTGACAAGATAGAGAATATAAGCCTATTACCCATTATGTTGAACTACTCCTTTAACAGGTTTTCGGGTTGATGTTTTTCCCCAAGTGTTTGGATTAAAAAGTGAATTAACTTCAATTGGATGTAGAGGTGACAGTGCCAGCAGTGAGAGCAGAGGATGGACTCAGGCTGTGATTATCTCTCTTTGGGAGTTCAAGATCAGGTCAGAGAGACAACAGAGATAGACTTACTCACTTTTACAGCAAAAGAAGAGCATGAGAGACATACAGACGCAAAAACAAACAAAACAGAGCCTGTGGGAAAACGTGTTTGTAGATAAAAAGATGAAATACATACCTAGAGGAATGGAATAAATTAACATTTTTAATAAAGTTTGTCAAAAAGGATGCCAGATATTTGGTTTAAAGGTATATTATGTAGTCATATTGTTAGCCCTGTTAGCCTTTCCTCTTTGGCTAAACAAGTGATGGCAGGTATATTCCAAAACCCAAATAAACACATCCACACCTCCTCACAAACCTGTGGGAAGGTACCAGATTTTAAAGGAATGCAGCCAAAGGCACTCTTATCCTGCAGTCGCCCCCCAGTCTGCTTTCTGTGTCTGTATGTCTCTCTGCTCGGTATGTGACACAGCCCAATATAGCATCACATAGAGACTGAAAGGGGAAAATGAAGCTTTAAAAAACACAGTGATTTTACAACCCGCTGCCTTGTATAGGACGCTAAAGAGTGCCACATAGGTCAACCTGGGCCTCTGTACGGTTTGACATCGAAATTATACTGGATGCAGACCCTGCTTCATGGTTTTGGTTACACAACCATGTGAGGTCCAAATGTGCTCTGCTGAGCCCAGAAATGTCCCAGTCACAGCATAATTAAAATAAAAAGGAAAATACAGGCAGATGGCAACACACGCTTGTAATGAGTCATAAGTGATGATTCAAAGGAGTATCAGTCTAAACAAAGGAAACATAGGAAATTGATGCACTTTCAAGAGTTAATATCTGCAAAAACATTCCCATCAGACTCAGCCATACTTACTGTTTAGTGGTAATTAGCAAAAGTTTGCATACTGAGCTAGCATGGTGAACATGGTAAACGTTATACCTGCTTGGCATTATATTGTTTTTGTCAATACGCCGAAATTAAGAATATAAAACAGGCATTACTCTATGGTAAATCGTTTAACGTAAAGAAAGTTAATCAAGGGGTTAATATTTCACTTTTCAGCAACAAAAATGTTGGTGGTCTAAAGTTATTATTTATCATCGTTTTATTTATGTACTAATAGCACACAGATTAAATCAAGTTGAGATCTGTGTGGTGCAGCTGTGTACAAGGTGACTGTCTAGGAATGAGTCAATATGTTACAGAGACGATCTGCCATTAGTTTTGTTACGTCTCCAACATGCCAGCTGGAAAGCAGCCTTCTGCAATTGCGTCGCAGCTGTGTCTTTTTTAGCCTCCACGTTTTTGCAATAACTTTATTGAAGAAGGCTGGTGTTTGCTACAAGCCTTTCCGAGCTTCTCTTGCGTGCAGGGACTGAGCTAATATTTGAAACAAACAAGTAGAAAGTGAGTAGTGGGGGTGCCAGCGCCTGGTGACGCTTGATTTCGGAGAAAGACGATACACATCTTTCCCCGAAATCATGCGTCACCAGGCGGCCACGAAGACAACCTAAGACCGGGGCTGCAAACTGAAGCGCTGGCACCAAATCAAAATGCCAAATCTTTTGTCTATATTCTGGAAAATGAGTTACACTCTAAATAAAATGTGGATGTAGGAAGATGGAGAGAGAGTCTGGTAACAGAACTGTGGGTATAAAATTGATTAAGTGGCGCTTTTCTTGTGTGAGCCTATTTGCAGGATAATGATTTTATGCTTTGAATAAATATATTTATATTCAAAATTGTAATCACTGAAGTTTATTTTGATAGATGTTTTTAATCAAAACTGGAGTAGACTCTTTAAAGCCTTTTATGCTTTTGCCCTTGCATATTATTTTATTATTTATATTGGGTTGTTTTTTTAACGTTCTTTATTATGTGATATAAATAATTCAATCCATCACTCAAAAATCCTGAGAATAAAAATACAATAACAGTCGTATCCTTACGCACTCTAGTTTCAATGTTCTGTTTTTTTTTTTTGCTTGAGTCCTCCATGGTTATTATTTTTTAATTATCAATTATATTGCCGTACTGCCTTCTCGAGCAGGTAGAGGGCAACTTAATGACCCAGCGAGGGAAAAGTAGGGACAAGGAAATATGTCTTATGGCCGGAGTCTCATCAAACATGTGAAATATGGAAAAGATCAGACCTTGTGGAGTCGAGTTACAGAAGTTTATTTGTTCACGGTGAAGGATCGAAATTCGCTGAGCCGCCCTTCAACAAATTCTTACAATCTTCACAATGAAGCATTATCAAGGTTTTAAGGCTTTTCTGACAAAATCTGAGAGAGATCTAATTAATGTGATGAGGAGGTTGTAAGAGTACACAACATGTAACTTCCTGTTGCCACTAGGTGGCGCTATTACTAATATTCTAAATTGACATGAAGATGTCTTCAGGGTCAGGATGGCATGACATATGAGAAATTTTGAGCATATTAGACAATGTACGGCCGAGTTATAACAACTTCCTGTTTCATGGCGAATGGTGTTTTTTTGAAAGTGATGCCACAGATACAGTTAAAACTGGAAAGTTAACAGTTGAAAACAATTCCTTAAATTAGGTGTAATATCTTGTTAAACAAGAGTCTTGTTATATCATGACTTTGCAACATGAACATTAGGAAACATACATTTGGATGGAACATTGTCAAAGGGTTAGGGTTAGACCCTCTTAAAGACCTTTACTTTTTTTTAATAAAAGACAAACTCATGATAACACCACACAAAGTTAAGATGGTACGTTCCATTCATTCATGATTAGCAGTAGTAGTAGTAGTTTGTATCAGCTGTAATAATACTGTGGTAGTTGCAGCAGCACTAAAGCAGCTTTTAAAAAGGCATGTGTCTCCATCACGGCCGTGCCTTAATATTGTTCCCTTGTGTTTCTCTCTGTTTCCCTCTCTATGTGAGTGTGTGAGTGTTGATTCTTTCCTACAGCTCACTCTCCTGTTCTCCTGCCTCATCAGTTCATCAGCTTCGCTGTTTTCAACCCCGGCTCTTCACATCCAGATCGTTGCTTCTGTTACTGAGGTAGAGACGCTTCAGTCTTCTCTGGTTAGTAATTTATCCTTCGTGTTTCATTCCTGTTAACTCCTCTGCAACTCAGGTCTGCCCACGTTCTTCCATCCAGTCCAGCCCGTCCTCACATTCCTCTTCACCCTCCTGTCCTCTGCCGTCAGCAGCCATCCCATCTCTTCTGAATACTTTTCAATAAATCAGTTAAACGTCATCTGTCTCTTAGTTTGTGTTCAGCTCATTCACGGCTCCATCGTGGTTTCAGTGTGAACAGGAAACGTTTCAGAAGTGAAGCGTCTATTCTTCAGCAGCCACAAGTCTGAAACAGTTTGACAACATTTTTGGTGTTTTACAAGCATAAATACATAATAACATAACTCCATCAAATTCACAGGAACCAACAGCAGCTGTTGTTGCAGCTATACAGAACTGTAGTACAACCATATCAGTGTACCTAATATAAAACTTCCTGTACAATAAAACGTTTTTTAAATATGCTCTTGCATCTTGCAATCAGGTGAAAACAAAAGTTGTGTCCAAAAATAAATGTGATTGTAGACTTTTGGGGCCCCACAAACCCTCAACCAGGTCTCAATTAGATCCCTTAATTCAAAAGCCTGATGTTAAGTCTCACCCTGAAATCCTGCTTCATGCTGGAACCTGGAAAAAAAAATGAGGTTTGTGAAGCCAAGTCATGTGACCTTTAGAGGTCAAAATATGACCTGACGTACTGTCCACTATTGTAACCTGAACAAAAAATTAAGCTCACCCAGCATTGTGATGGAAATCTTAGAGCTAGTTCCCAGATGTCTTAAGCAGTAACATTTATTGTTGCTCGATCGAGGAAAACAGGGAAACGCCACGTGTGAATCACAGCGTACTGCTACCCAATTCTGAAGATGGTGTCCTTGAGCACAGTATTTAACCTTTCCAGTACCAGCTAAGTTCCGCTATACTGTACTGCGTCCTTGTTCTGAACGGCACACCACTCAGAAAACAACCTCCACCTGTTCTCGTACTGGAGACGGGTAGAAGGGGCTCTGGCTTTAAGGATAGTCCTTCTAACTGGTTCTATGCAGCCACTCAGCAGCGGGTCGGGCCCTCCAGCGGCCAGACCCACAGTTAAAGGCAGCCGGGATCAGGATGCAAAATCCGACCCCTAGGCTGAGACAGGAGGGTTCTCCCGTCGGCGAGGCACAAGGGCGTCCTGCAGCAGAGTCTGTGCAGCAGAGCTAAACCAAGTCCTGGCTGGCCATAAGGGGCCACCAGCAGAAGTCTGAGGCCTGTTGAAGCCCTCTGAGAATTGTGGTAAGATCAAAATGTTGGAAAAAGGCGTAAAGAAGACCTTCTGGCCACATGTGAGCCAGGGCATCCTGACACAGAGGACTGGTTCTCTCCATCAAGGAGAACCAGACGGGGCAGTGGGTCAACATCTCCGAGGCAAAGAGATCCACATCTGCCCTGCCGAAGAGGCCCCAGATGCTGCGCACCACCTCTGGTTGAAGCCCCCCCAGGAAATCTACGACCTTCTTCAGTTCCCCTGGTAGATACATTGTCCGTAAACGGGACGGCCGTAACAACTTTGCAGATTTAGTGCCCCCTGGTGGTTCATAAGAAACACGGTCGAGGTGCTCTTCGACCGGACCAGCACATGCTTTACTCTCAAGTATGGCAGAAAGCGTTTGAACACTAGATGCACAGCCCGTAGCTCTAGAACATTGACATGCTCAATGCAGTCCTGAGCAGACCTGTTCCCCCATACTGCACTCGACCCTGAGAGAAAGGCATCTGTTGGGACAACCTCCCGGCGGAAAGGAACTGAGCCCATGGGGACATCCCTTGACAAGAATGCCCTCTCCCTCCACGGTAGAGCGAGAAGGCACTGACTTGATACCTCTATTGTCCTGTGCCACTTAGCGTCCAAGAGAAGGCTGTTCGGCCATCTCTGCAGGGGGCTCAGTGCCAGCAAGCCCAAAACTACATCTGAGGAAGCCATGTCATTCTGCCCCCTCGGAAAAGGGGAAGGCTGTGGAGGATGTCGTCAACGCGCTGGAGCGACAGACAGGCCGTCATAGTGACTGCATCCAGAGCCACACCAATGAAGGTTATGCGCTGATAGGGGCTCAGAAGGCTCTTCTCCATGTTCATCCTGAGACCCAGCAGGGCCACGTGAGAGAGAAGGCAAGCCTTGTCCTATGCCACATGAAGCCGGGATGGCGCACAAATCAGCCAATCGTCAAGGTACAGCAGTATCTTCAAGCCCTTCGATTGAAGGGGGAGAGGGCAGCCGTAACGCAACTTGTGAACACTCGCAGGGAGAAGAGATAGTCCAAATGGAAACACCCTGAACTGAAAGTGACAGCTTTAAAAAGGTGAAACGTCTGTGGTGAGGCACAATGGAGACATGGAAATAGGCATCCTTTGAGGCAACAGACATGAACATTTCCTCTGGAAAAGAGCACAAAGAACATCTGCTGTTCTAAACATGTGGAATGGCAAAACCTTCAGTAACTTGTTGAGTCCCCTCTGATCCATGACTGTACGCAATCTGCCGCCTCTCTTTTTTACGAGAAAGTAGATTGAGTAGAACCCGCTGGGCGTTGACTGGGGTTCCACCATCTTGATGAGCTCGAGCGAGAGTTCTCTGCCAACCGTGGAAAACAAGCAAACAGGAACTCTAATGTTATAACCATGTTAATTGCTCTAACTGATTGATGTGCTTGAAATAGAACAAAAAAGTACAAAATCTCATAAAAAACAAGTTTCTCTATAAAACCTATTTTCATTCAAAAAAAGAAACCAAAGTTAAACAAGCAGCTGTACAAAAGCTCCTTAATATTGGAAATCAATGGATTTAAATCAGGAACCACCCAACAAAAAATAACTTTCGACTCGGCTTTGACAGTCTTTGATGTTCATTACAGTCTGTCCTAAAAATGCATTGTGCCCTAATATCTACAGTCTGGGTACCTTTTAGCAGATCTCAAAAGAAGTTTGGTATTTTTAGGAATCACTATTTTACCATTAAGTCTGACTGACAGTCCAAACCCCAAAGATATTCATTTTACAGTGACATAAAACAGAGAAGCAGCAAAACCTCACATTAATGGTCAATTCGTACTTAATGCTGTCGATCAACTACCATTAACCAACCACATGTTTCAGCACTACTAAAGGCTTCATTGTGGTTTTGACTGTTTGTATGAGTGTTGCTCTGGTCTGCACCTTTTAGCCTGGCCCCATCTGAAGACAACAACACATTAAAGTGACAATAAAGACCAAAATAACCTCACCAGTTTATAGATTTCACCTCTGAATTCTTACCTTGAAGTTCCACAACAACGTTTTTCTTCTCCTCCTCTGCTGGTTGTTGGGCGTCACTTTGCTGTCTTCCCTTCCAGTTGTGTTTCTTCCTCAGTTTTCCCATTTTAAACTGAGGTCCTGTGCAAAAAATGACTAAAGTCCAGATTCTAAATTAAGGCAATTTATTTGCTTACAATCGCAGGGTTTCCAAAAACAAACAAAGCACTTTCTATCTCAAAAGTATCTTTCCTCTTTCCTACACAAAATAAATCATAACATACATCTTCATTCAATAAGGTCAAAAACAGTTTGCCTCTGCCTAGTCAGCAACACCTGTTTCAATGAGCCCCACTGATTATATGAACCTGTTGCCTCATTGACAGCAACACTACGCCCCCAAGTGGTGGGAGGTTTAACAAAACAAACAATAACAAAGTGGCTCTTACACGAGCTAACTAGCTAACTGAAGCTCAACTATTACGGTGAAAAATGTAAATTACAAAATACAAATATTTGTTATTTGAACAGGTCAGACAACGGCACGTTTAATGTAAACACTTCACGTGCGAAATAACAGTCCTGAACAAACCTCACGTGTAAACAAACGACGGTCCATCAGTTTAAACAGCCCGCCGCTGAAACCTAGTCTCCATTTAAAGGTTCCGCTACAAAGAAAAGTAATCCCCAATATCTACCTATTAGCGTTTCTTAATTCATAGAAAAAAGGAAGAATTTAGACGATATTTTTTTCTTACAGAAGTAAGTCTGTTTTATGGTATCAGCTGATTTAGAGGGAAATTTCTAAAGAATTGTATTGAATTTATCAATTGAAATATATATTTTTTATTAATCCAAATGCTTTTGATTTTTTAAAAATGTATGTTACAAAAGAGGAAATACAAAACATAAAATATAATGCAATTAGAAAAACGTATACAATTGCCAGATATCAAACACACACATAAAACACTCACTTCATGATGTTCGTCAGTCGTAACCATTTCTCATTCAGTCTTCAGTTGGCTCACACATACAAATAAAGCTTCTCAAGGAGCTGAAGTACATATTTTTATTGATATATTCTTTGGCCACATGAGCCTTTGAAAATGGAAAACTATAATGTTATTGTTCATCGACATGGCAGAAAGAGTTATTGACTTTAAACCTGACATAGAAAATATTAGATTTCTTCATGTGATCATTGTTATCATGTCAATAAAAGTGTAATGAGTATAACCGTGCTGACAGTCAAACCAATTTGCGATATTATCAACTGATATTAGCTGAACACAAACATATTAGTATGAACAATACAGTAATATGTTTGTAGTAGTTTGTTCACGACCTCACATCAATGACAAGTCCATGATTCAAATGTAAAATGTCCTGCTTTTTTCACAATTGAAAGGATTCTCATCAAAATACTGACAATGAAATAAATAGAATCCAGTATGTTGTTACAGGAAATGTTCTTCTCAAATAATAACATTGGCATCAGCCTTAAAAATCCATTATCAGTAATTCTCTAGTGCAGATTATTTCTAATCGTTTTTTTCATTTAGTCTGTTCTACGGTGTTAAACGGTGGTATATGAAGGTCTACAAATACAAAGATGGATGACAAATAAAACAAATAAACTCATCTTAGTGAGGTGTTTCAAGTCTCCCATAGGTGCTCAGTTGGAACTGGTTAACATTATTTTCATACTTATTGAACCATTCTAGCTTTTTCCTGCATTGAAGCATCTTTGTTATGATTCTCTACTCATTTATTCAGGGGTTTTCTTTCATTTGTCACCTGCTTGTGTATGAAATGAACTTTGGTATTATAGCATGAAACACAAAAGTATGTGAGAGACATTTACTCTCCGATGTTCAAACGATAAACAGCTCTTCTTCTTCTTTTGTATCAATAAATCATCACAGCTCCATCTCAGATGCTGCTGTCCTTAAAAGGAGCGTACACGTTCTCCCTCAGACTCTCCCCGGCTGTGAGGTTCTCCTCCCTGGTCCTCCTCGCCTCTTTGGAAAGCCTCTCAAACCTCTTCAGGAACAAGATGAGAGCCACCAGCAGAGCCGCCTGCAGCAGCACAAACACAAACAGACACACCTGTGAGACCAGAGCCAGGTCCCAGTACCAGTAGTGGCAGGACTCCAGGACCTCCTTCTCCGTTAAATACACCACCAGTCGCCCTCTCAGGCCGAGAGGGGAGCTGCAGTTGACGCCCAGGTGTGATGTGAGGGCGGGAGGCTGACGCAGCAGCCAGGCCCGCAGGTAGAGGACGCTGCAGTCACACTCCCAGGGGTTACCATGAAGGGAGACGGAGCGGAGGGAGGTCAGATCATCCAGGAGCCCATTGGGGAAGCTGGTCAACCGGTTGTCGTGGAGATGGAGGGAGGTGGTCCCAGCGGGGAAACTGGTGGGGAGTGAGGAGGAGGTGAGAGACCTTCTGCTGCAATCCACCTGATTGTGATGACAGGAGCAAAGGTGGGGGCATGCTGATGACCTTTGACCTCCAAACAAGGGGAGCAGGCAGAGGAGCAGAAACCCTTTCATGGTTACTAATCACTGGAGAAGAGAGGAGAGAGGAGAGGAGAGAGGAGATGAGACATTTACTGAAATACTGCACTTAAAGGTGACATGTCATCCCTATTTTTAAGCTCATACTTGTATTTTGGGTTTCTACTAAACATGTCTATATGCTGAAATGTTAAAATAAAAACATGAGTGGGGGGGCTTCATGTGAGATGTGATGTGGAGCCAAATCCAGATAACCAAATGTAGTTTTTCATGATATGTATCTATAAATACAACTTTGAGGTAGTTTTACTTTACTTGAGTATTTCCATTTTCTGCCACTTTATACTTCTACTACAATTCAGAGGAAAATATTATACCTTTACTTCACTTCATTTATAAGTATCTTTGCAGATTAATAACACAAAAATACTATCAACAAATTATTATCGGTCAGGTATCGATAAGACTTCATTGATCCCCAAGGAAGGAAATCACAAACTACCCAGCAGTATGTAAAGCATTAAAAGATCTCCACCTTTACCAGCAGCAACATTTAAGTGATGAGCACAATAATACATCAACTATAATAAGCTAATTATATATTGTACATCATTCTGAAATGGGCCATTCTGCATAACGAGTACTTTTACTTTTGATACTTTAAGTACATTTGATGCTTTTTCTACTTTTACACAAGTCAAATATTGAATGCAGAACTTTCTCCACTGACATATTACTACTTTTACTTGAGTAAATGATCATAACACTACTACTAATCACTTTAGATTGATGCATTGTGTGTTGGTTTCACTGGTCAAAGAGGAAACCATAATCAGCCTCTGCTCTTTATAACTCTTGATGGGTGAAATATTTGTTTTCCGCAGATATTAAGGTGTAGGAACCAACTACACTCCCACATTTCCTGTCTGGTTCTTGACTGTAAATTAAAGAGATCATTCAACTGTTACTGTTTAACCTCATATTAAACAACACTAGATACATTAACATTAAAGTTTGCAGAAACATAATCCTCTGTCACAAACTGATGACAGGAAACCCTGTTTTAATGTAATTTATGTTAAAGACAGTTACAGAACTAAAAGTCTTCATAAGGTCTGAGGAGAGTCATTTACCTTCAGTGCTTCGTGTCTTCAGGAGAGAACTGTGTTTCTACAGAGGATGTGTGTGTGTGTGTTACTACCAGCTGACAGTCACTGATAAAGACCACTGACAAATATGAACACACACACACCCGTACAGTACAAAACACACACACGTACAGAACAACACACACACACACAGACGTCTAACAGGACATGAGAAGTATCTCAGTAACTCTTTATCTTGTGGGTCCTTCATTTCTAATGACTTTCTACTGCAGGAAGCTCTCTGGAAAGAACTGTTTGGTACTTAGAGGACAAATAGAGAAAGTGTTCAATAAGTTACAGATATTATTATCTTTAATTAATTACTAGTGAAACCTAGAGTCTTTGAGTCAGATTACAGCAGCTAAACATGGGAACATTTTTCTATTTTCCCTATAATTCCCAAATATTGTACTTGTTACTCCACTGCATTTATTTGATAACCTAAGTTACTGGTTACTTAGTGGTTTCTGACTAATAAAACAAAATATAATCAACAAGTAACCTATGATGTATCAGTATAGGTTAAGATAAGTTTATCGATCCCTACGGGAAATTCACAAACTACCCAGCAGTATATAAAGTATTTAAAATAAGCTCCACCTTTACCAGCTGCAACATTAACACAGCATTAATGCATCAATAATTGTAATCTTTAATATATATTATTCCGATATGGGCCATTCTGCATAATGAGTGCTTTTACTTTTGGTGCTTTAGGTATATTTTGATGCTAACACATTTGCACTAAGTACATTTCTAATGCAGGACTTTTACCCCAGTATGACTACACTGTAGTATTGCTACTTTTACAGAAGTACTAGATCTGAGTACTTCTTCCACCATAAAATGTGTCCCGGCCCAGTAAAATACACACGTCTGTCAATCATACTGATGTTACGTCTGCTCTGACTGGCAGGGAGAAGATGCTGTGTGCAGTGTGCAGAGGAAGAATGGCTGCAGGAGATAAACTTCACTCAGCAGATGATGATTTCCTGCAGCGGCGCTGAACTCACTGGAACTTAATGTACTTTAACTCTGAAACACTCAGAGAGAAACGATGCCGGTTGACGAGAAAACATGAGTTTTATTTGTCACACTTTTATAAACGGGGCACAGCCTTCAGGAGAAAATATGAACTGTTCCTCAGCATCAGCCAACACACACGCACGCTCACGCCACGCGCACGCGCACGCACACACACACACACACACACACACACACACACACACACAGGATGCATATCTTTACTAGCAGAATGCAGAGACTCACTTCCAATGAGAGAGATTTAAAACAGAAGCATAGACACAGTATTCGCTCCTCATTGTTGATCTATTTTTTTCCGCAGTGGCAACAAAGCAAACTGGAGGTCATGATGCATTTGAACACGAGCGCAGGGCATCGGCTATGAAGCAGTAAAAAATAGTCCGTCAGCATTTAGCGGATATGAGTAACGGCAGCATGCTCGTACTGCAGCGACCCTCTCATTATGTCAAAGGCTCTCCATTCACAGTTAGCCACTGGCAATAAGTGCATTTTTCAGCTCAGCCAGCACACGAATATAAAAACGCTGGACGAGAATATTTGAATTGACATATTTGAAAAAATGTCACATGAAATGATTTGTGAGGATCAGAGAGCAAATTAACAAAAGCAAAAGTTGGATAAAACAAAGAATAAGTAAAGTCATTGTGGATAAAAGGGAGTTTCATGGACGGATATCTGGAGGAAATGTCATGAAATACACACACACACACACACACACACACACACACACACACACGCACACACACACACACACACACACACACACACACACACACACTCAAACACATAATAAAAAACAATATCCATCAAATCTTGACATCACCAACAACCTAAATCTCTTTACAAAACATCTGGTAGCACACATCAGACCCTGACAAAATATCCAAAAAAGTTTAGCATTGCATTTATAAATTAGATACACTGAGTAGTAATTTAAATTACGCATTTATATTATATATGTTAAGACTGTTAAACCACAGCGAGGGGCTCAAAGAGGGCAAACTGGATTCAAAAGTTTCAGAGACCAAAAAAAAACTGGCTCTGACAAACAACCGTCCAGGCAGACAAACTATACAAAGCACCAAACTGAGGATAAAAGTACAGCCAGAGTTTCCACTAAACACGTGATACCCATGTTGCCTGAAGGTCTCGCTGTCGTTCAGGGCAGAAACAGCAGGTGGCGCTGCAGACCAGCTCTGCTCCGGGAGACGATCACTGGTCTTTGTCGTGCATCTGCTGCTGCATCTTATTCAGCATCTCCTGCATCCTCTTCAGCTGCAGACAAAGAGGACGTTTGGTTTAACTCATGAAAACATCCTGAATGCTGTGTGTTTGATCCCAAAATACATTAAAGACCATAAAAACTCTGATTTAAATGCAAAAATAACTGCTGTGGAATTAAATATGTGGAAGGAAAACTTTTATAATATGGAGGTGAGAATAATTCAGAAATACTGGCATTAAATACATCATGTCATTCCAGATTGTATTGATGAAAAGTTGGATTTTAGTCCCAAATAATATGAACAAACGTCTCACATAATGAGAGACAGAACAGAGAAATATACTGTGAAATGGGGAAAGTATTGTATTGTGTTAAATGTACTGTATAAATATGTGTACATAGACAAGCAGGTTGTAGTAATAAACGGACATGATGACTTACTGTTTTTCTTATTCTGTTACTTCTGTTATTTTAATTTGAACAAATTCACAAGATAACTGTACATGTATTTGTTTTAGTAGTTGTAGCCACATTACCGAGGTCTGTATATCCATGTGTGTGTATTTCTATATTAATAATATTTGTGTTATTTTTAGATATTTATGCATATTCTTTTCTCTCCTTTGATTGTTTTGTACCTTTGTAAATGTCATGTTTTATTGTTGTATACTGCATTTTAATTTAATATAATATATATCAGGTGAATCTAATACAATATTAATCATTAATGCTGGTGTTTCTATTTAAGATTGCAATCCAACTTTTTGAGATATCTGATGCCTCAAGTCATTATGGAATAATTATAAAAGAAAGAAGAAGCTTTACTTGACTTACACACTATACATTATAAGTTACCCCACTCAATTAAATATGAGTCAATAAAGTAGCATTGAATTGTTTGTTCATTAGCTGTTGTAATTTAAAATCCATTAGATGAACAACTGGAAATAAGGGAATAAGTTGAATTAATTTACGTCCTTAAGTGTAATTAAGAGCCTTTCTGTCAGACAGCATGTTTTATTAATTAGACCATTAAAATACTTTAAAGCTACATGTAACATCTCTCAGTGGTGAATGAGCTTCATGCAGTCGTTCTCAATGAAGTTAACCGCAATCTGAGACGGGGACATCATACTACACCTTCACCTCCACAGATCTGTGACTCTTCTAGGTTTCATTCATGAAAAATAAAAACATTTCCTAACAGAAATCAATACAAAACAGCAAACGTTGCTTCTCACCTCCTCATCTTTCATTTTGATTAGTTTCTCAGTCTCCACATCTGGAGTGGACAGCGGCAGGATGGGGATGGGACTCTCCATACGGTTGTCCTGAGCCAGTTTACTGAGGAGGAGGAGGAGGAGGAGGAGGAGGAGGAGGAGGAGGAGGAGGAGGAGGAGGAAGAAGAAGAAAAGGAGGAGGAGAGATGAAGCAGACACATCTGTCCTGAAATCTGTAAACCTCAGCAGATGTTTCCTGAACATTGTCTCTCTCTCTCGTCTTCACATACCTGGTCATCTCCTGGATGCACTGCGCTCTGTAGTTCTCGTAGTGGACGTCGCAGGTCACGTCTTTGAGGTCGTGCATGTGTGAACGAATCAGCATGTTCCTCAGTTTCACAAAGTCACAGTGCGACTGGTTCTCCACTGAGCAAAGACAAACGTAGAAGGAATGAATAATCCGACGTATACGACGTTCAAACTGTGTCTAACAACAGATGACGTCCAGACAAACCTTCAACGATTCCCCAGGGGTACAGTCTCCCTCTCACTCTCTGCCCTCGAGCCTCCACCACTGTGTTACTGCCGATCACAGCAAACGGGGTACACTCCTGCACACGGAGACAAGAGGGGGGATTGTTTTTATGTTTTTTTAACCCTGATCTGTCCGGAGAAAGATGACTGAGCATGCTGGGCCCTTGTTCACATTCACACAGTTAGACACATTCACAGAAGACCAGAGCGGCTTCACAGTGAAGTGAATGTAATTGTTGAGGCACGTAAAAAAAAAAAAACTTTTGTTGTTTATTTTTCTTGCACAGATTTTTCTGTATCTCAATATGCGCCTCTACAGGAAGTGACGTCATGAGACATTAGTTTTAGTCATCAGCAGAAGTGTCTAATTAGCTAATACAGTATTTTTACTCAATATATTTATATTTGACTACTCTTAAAGGTGCAGTGTGTATAATTTGGAGGCTTCTAGCAGTGAGGTTGCAGATTGCAACCAACTCAAACTTCTCGTGTGCCAAGCTTTGAAGAGAACTAAGATGGCCGACATGAGAATGTGAATGTCGCTATCCAGTGTTTAGTTTGTCTGTTCTAGGCCACTGTAAAAACATGGCCACCGTGTTTGGGAAACTCTTAAATCGTGTCATTGACCCCGAGTGATAAAACATGTTTTACTGGAAACATATTATGAGTGAAATGACGTCAATCTGAGGCCAAAGTTACAGTTACTTCCACTGACAGTGAATCAGTTCAATAACTGAACTCAGGTCTCTGACTGCTCAGACTCACCTTCAGCTCTTTGTCGAGCTGTTTAAACTCTTCATCCTCATCAGAGTCACATTCGGGGAACTGGTACACTTTGATCCCAAACTTGTCTATTTCCTCTCGTATCTAGAGATGAATCAGATGAACGGTTACAGTTAGATGACCTGCACACAGTAAAACATGATGAATCCACTGTGGAGCTGCTCTTCTGGGACTCACTCTGTCTTTGAGCTTCTTGATCTCGTTGGGCGTGAGGCAGTCCGCTTTGGCGATGAGCGGAATTATGTTCACCTTCTCGTGCAGAGCCTTCATGAACTCGACGTCCACCGGACGCAGCCTGTGGAAGAAAAAAACCAGAGTGAGAAGGAAGTAAAGTGAGAGTAAAATCCTCCATATCAAAAACAGTTTGAATGGACGACTTCATGCATAAAATACAAAGGTGAAAAATGTGTTTCCTGCTCCGATCACTGCCATGAGTGAAATTGAGTGAAATTAAAACAATAATACTGCTGCTGAGCTGCATCTCTACATTCAAGACGGACACACTTGGTGACATGTGATGGAGGACACCTGCTGTGACATCACTGAGTGGGGTGTGGCCAGAAAAGCATCATCACCATCAGATTTATTTCACTTAAGAAAAACTAGGAAGCTCTTATTTTGATTTTTGGTTGAAACTCTAAACATAAATACAACATTTCCATTAATGATTCAATCATATTAATGACTATTTAATGTTTGCTTCATCATAGGAGACATAGAAGCTACCAGCTGTGTGCTACTACTCAGTTTGAACCAATCAACAGCCAGATGATAACATCAGCTTCAGTAAAAACAGATTGTGGAGGATACATTTATAATATCACTCTGTGATTTAACAACAACCAAAATAAAATAAAACATTTATTGATGAATATGAACCATGGAAGCTTAATGTAAAACGGAAATTTAGTTGTTAAGATGCCTCATTCCTCATAAGGCTATCTTAATTTCACAACATATTTAATAAATAGTGGTGCACATTCCTAAAGAAGTTGTCAATGTTTTGTGGGGCGTTCAGGGTCTTGGGCCTTTATAGGACAGCCTGCTTTTTCAGTTCAGTCATGAAAGTTCCCATCAGAGCATCTCAGCTGTAAAGTGACCTCAGTCACTGAACTAAGAAAACTCTCATCAGTCGATGACTTGTGTTGTTTTAGCTTCAAATCAAATTCAAAGACAGCTCGAAACTTTCATTCACGGTTGAGGCCAATTTCAATGGCGTTGCTTTGCCCGGCACGTGACGACGAGAGCACGAGCGCATCCAGCGGCTTTAAAACTTTATCCAGATGTTTCACGGAGCAACAGCTGGATGTTTTATAATAAAAGATGACAGAAGATGTTCTGCATTGAAGCAGCGACCAGGTCAACCTGCTTCATTTGTTCTTCTATTTCCAAACACTGAAGTTTGACTTCTCTTGACCCATTTAGTCCAGCGTTAAGACATGAAGTCACGAAAAACAAAGTTTGAACTCAGTTTGTTCACTAAGCAGGAGACAAATGTTCAACACGATGTGTATCCGTCAGACCAGGGGGTTACTGACTCTGACTCATATTTAATAAGAAATATGGAGATAACCACACAACTACAGTCAGCTAGCTTAACTATGTGTTAATGCTAAACACATTGTATTTCCACATGTCCTCTCTTCTTTGAACTCATTTGTTGACGATGTTAAAATAAACTGCAGTAATATGAAGTGGATGTTAATCCAAAAACAAGTGTAGTTTAATACATTGAGTCTCTACAATATAATAGTGTAACTGAAGGAGGAGGGGATGATGCAAACTACTGTGTTTAGATGAATAAATTCATAAAATATAAATTCATACTTTAATCTCCAGTCAGTCATACTTTAATCTCCAGTCAGTCCAGTTAGGATTAGCAGCTGGTGACGTATGAACCTGGTTGCCATGTAGTCCATATATATTGGAGAGACGCGTTCCAAATCCACCATGTAAATGACTAGAACTGTATTTGTCCAGACCATCTGTGAACATATGCAGCTACATAAATGTCAATGTAGGATTGAAGTTTAAATTAACACTCACAGCTGTCATGTCATGTTTGTGACACTGAGACGACCGTGACATAACAAGTGACAATGTGCTTCATGCTTAATGTTTGAAACCATGCAAGTGTAGACACTGAAAGTGTGTTTTTGATGTCATATGTGTGAGTGTGAAACAAGTTTTTCTTTTAAAAAGAGCTATATATTATGATACTTCAGTTTCAGCTATATGTGTTGTGTTGCAATCAGAGCCGTTGTAATTCTGCATTTTTTTGTATGTAATGAAGGTGTAGAAGCTATTTATCACTTTGTGGTTTTATTTGATCAATTTGAGTTTTTTATTATATAGCATGTTGCTAAGTTTTACATTTTTAATTTCTTCGTAGTTCATAGATAAATTCTTTCATAAGTTTCAAGTGTTTAATATTTTAGGTATGTTGATAAGTTTTTAATATTTTTCCTTTTCAGTTTGTAGATCATTTTTAAGTTTTAAATTTAAGATTACAGAGATGTTAAAATACTGATTTGTTCTTACTATAAAGACAATTAATGTAATGCTGTTAACTAGTCGATAAGTATTTACATTTTACTGACCTGATCTGTTAGCAATGTTACCAACATTTTCAATTAATCTAGAATATTCAAAATATTAAGGTATGACATATTTTAAGTATTTAAAATATCTCTATTATTAAATATATTAGGTCCAAGTTATATGAAATTACTTTATGTTACTTCAACAACTTTAACTAAATTTCTAAATCAGTTTGACAAAGAAAATAATTCAGATTTCTGTTTTTTACGATTTGACTTAGTAGAAGAAGGAAAGAGCTTTAAGAGGGTCTATAGACAATGTTCCATTTAAATTGTTTAGTTTTTTGCTGTAGGTCAGACATCACACACTTTAGAAGACTAAAAACTATTCTCTATTAATGTTTCTAATTAATACCATAATTAATTGTCAGTTGACAAGTTAACAATTGAAAACAATTCCTTAAATTAGGTGTTTAACATCTTGTTAAACTAGAGTCTTGTTATATCATGACTTTGCAACATGAACATTAGGAAACATACATTTGGATGGAACATTGTCAAAGGGTTAGGGTTAGGGAGGATTAGACCCTCTTAAAGAGCTTTACTTTTAAAAAAAAAGAGTTCAACACAGACAAACTCATGATAACACCACACAGGAAGTTAAGATGGTACGTTCCATTCATTCATGATCAGCAGTAGTAGTAGTAGTAGTAGTAGTAGTAGTAGTAGTATTTGTATCAGCTGTAATAATACTGTGGTAGTTGCATCAGCACTAAAGCAGCTTTTAAAAGGAAACTCTAAAATGTTTTAACATCCATGTGTCTCCATCACAGCTGTGCCTTAATATTGTTCCCTTGTGTTTCTCTCTGTTTCCCTCTCCTGCCGTGTCTCCCTCTCTATGTGAGTGTGTGAGTGTGTGTTTGTGTGAGTGTTGATTCTTTCCTACAGCTCACTCTCCTGGATTCCTGCTCACCTGCCTCATCCAGCTCTTCACACATCCAGGGCCAGATTGTTGCTTCTGTTACTGAGGTAGAGACACCCTTCCTTCCTGTCTGCCTGCTCGTTTTCCTGCTAACTCGTCTGAGGCTCAAGTCTGCCCACGTTCTTCCACCTAGTCCAGCCGGTCCTGACATTCCTCTTCCTAATCCCAGCTCATCTAGATACTTTTCAGTAAATTAGTTAAACGTTATCTGTCTCCTGGTTGTCTTCTGCTCTTGGGTCAACTTTTTAAACTATAGGTGCCCCCATATATGGGGGGGGGCAGAGAATACTCTGTCACACACAATGACAGGTATCTGAACACATCTCATGTTTGTGTGTTTTTGTGTGTAATTACCCGTGCCCAAATGGAGGGATGAAGTAGAGGCAGCAGTGGACTCGGTTGTCCTGGATGTTCTTTCTGTTCAGTCCGCTCTCATCCCTGAAGTACTGCTCAAACTGCTGATCTATGTAGTCTGTGATCGGCTTCCAGCTAGAACACACACACACACGCACCACAGACTACGTTAGCACCTCCTCCGGGCACTGTGAATTCAAGCGAGCAGTCTGAATCTGGCCCACCATTCGTTGTTGTTGACGGCGTCTCCGAACCCCGGCGTGTCGACGATGGTCAGCTTGAGCTTGACCCCTTTCTCCTCGATGTCTACAGTGTGTTTGATGATCTCCACGGTTTGGTTGATGCGCTCTGCAAAACATCGACACAGAGAGGCAGACAGTGACAAGGAGCAAATGAGGCATAGTGGCTGAAATAGCAGGTCAGGGATGAAGTGGAACAAGACGGTTAACGGTGCAGAATGAGCCCTGATGGAGTAATTCAGGGCTTTCACTGTCTTTCTGTGCCTTCAGCAACAGTGGCATGATTGATTGGCATTATAATTGATAATTGACATTATGGACATTGAGGTTATGAATATGTACTTACATTTTTAAAACAGGTTTAATAATCCCCTAAAACATCTGGGCACTGTAATTTTTAGCAAACATTACTCACACAAGAATGAATAGTGCATTTGTTGGGGACTATTTTCAGCAAGGGTTAGGGCTAAGTTCAATTTTAGCCTAGTTATATAGTGTTTACAGTTGACCAAATTAAAACGGGTTGCACCAAACAAACTGGTAACTACATAGAGATTAGTTACTTTATATTTACACCCAGTAACTGCCAGGTGTAGCTGTTGCGTAGCTAACAGATAAAAGCAAGGTTAGCTCGCTAATTTATGAGCCATTTAGTAAAGAGTTAAAGTAGTGTGCTTATATAAAGCAAGGTTGACACATCAGATCTATTATTATAATATTACATTTCACAAAGATCAAACAATAAACCTTAAGTTACAAAGCAATCTGCCCAAAATGTTAGATCTGCGACTAGCTGGTGAAATGCCGTCTATAGGGACTTGAGTATTTATAGTAGCAGGACAGTGTATGTGGGATCGCCTCAGAATAAAACTACAGTGCCCATGTTCATTGTAATGAAGGAACATGTCAGCAGTGTAATGGTGAGCTCTATACGACACAGAGGAAAAAGACCAATTAGGCTTTAAGCTACAAAGACAATGGGCTTCTTATTAGTTAGGTCAAGTTTCAATATCACCAGACTTCTCCCTTAATTGTGCAGCAGCAGATTGCCTGCAGCACTAAACTGGACTTCTTCTATGTAGCTGTGTGACATAGATAAATGTAAGACAACTGGTGACTTATGACTGATACAGAGATAAATAATAGAGTAAAGACTCACCTTCAGCATTCAGTAACTTCCTGTCCTTGTAGAGGTCTGTGAGGAACAGGCTGTTGACCAGAGTGGATTTGCCCATACCAGACTCTCCTGCACAGACAGACAGAAGGTCACAATGTTTACAGGGTACAAATAAAATATGATGCCGGTTTATTAGGTGCATTATAGCTAGGTGTACAAGTCCAGCCAGTTTTCTGTCATGTTTGTTTCTTCGGCTACAAACTCACCTGCCACCATCAGTGTGAAGTCGAAGCCTTTCTTCACCGACTTCCTGTGGACCTGGTTGGGCAGAGTTGCGAAACCTACATACTGCTTCTCCTGAGACGGAAAAAGAAACGACACAGAGAAGAAGAAGAAGAAGAAGAAGAAGAAGAAGAAGAAGAAGAAGAAGAAGAAGAAGAAGACAGCATTAAGTATTAATGCATGCTTTGAGAAAGAAAGGGTCTATTACGTAGGGCTACAGATAATGGTTGTTTTTATTATAAATGTTTCTGACAATCATTGGAGAGCGATGGAAAGGAAACTAATTGGAAGTTTTTTGATAATTGATTAATGGTTTCAGTCATTTTTCAAACAAAAAGTTAATCTCCTTTTGTTTCAGCTTCTCATTTGCTGCTTTTTATATCATGTGATAGTTAGTTGATTTTCTTTATGTTTTGGAGGAAACACAACATTTGAGGAAATTGTTGTTGGGTCAAACATTTTCTCCATTACTAGAAAAACAATCTAAATATTAATCAGTAATGAAAATATGAGTTAATTGCCGCCATATTGTCTGTATTAATCAATTGATTGTTTGATCGATTCAAAGTAAGAAATATGTGAAAAATTACCGTTTAAAATCGCTAAAGCCCAAAGTGATGTCTTCAAGCTGCTTGTTTGGTTCGACCATGAGAACAAAGCCAAAAATATTTAGTTCACCATCACAAAAGAACAGTGGTGGAAGGTAACTCAGTACATTTACTGTATGTAAGTACTGCACTTAAGTGCAATTCTAAGACACTAGTACCTTACTTCAGGATTTCTGTTATTTGTAATTCAGAGGAAGAAACTGTACTTTTTACTACTTTACTACTGCATTATTTTATCAATTAAGTTAGTCTAGAAGAACATTAGAACATATGATCAACACATAAATTATGGTTGATATTGTAGTAATATATAGGTTAAGATAAGATATAACTATACCCCTTTATCGTGTAAAGTGATGTAATGTTATAAAATAATATACATCATTCTGAAATGGGCCATACTGCGAAATGAGTACTTTTACTGTTGGTTCTTTAAGTATATTTTGCAGCTAATGCTCTTATACTCGAGTACAATTTTGAATCCAGGACTTTTACTTCTAACTGAGTATTTTTACACTTTCATTAAAGTAAAATAATGAGTACTTCTTCCATAACTGCAAAAGAGAAACAAAAGTGGCACATCACCACATTTGAGATACTAGAACCCGATATTATTTGTAATTTTTTGTAAGTTGAAACTATTAACTAATTATCAAGAAAGTTACTAATTCATTTTCAGCTCTCCAATAAAACATCAACAGCCAGCCATTTATACTTTAAAAAAAAAAAAGCTGTCACCAAATAACTGAAGTGCTTTCTAATGTGACAACAAAACGTATCTGGCAGCATCTGTGCAATAAAACAACGACCACAACAGACAGGCGGCCTCTATAACACAGAAAATCTACAACTGCACAAAAAAAAACATGTGCGCAGCATTCCTCTGTGAGCAGCTGAGAATAAACCAGCGCCTCAGACTTTCCACTGAAAAGCTCAGAGAAATGCACAAAGAGAGTCATGGGATACCAGTCGCCACACTGAGGCGCACAGTAGCTCTCAAGTCCTGCAGGGATTTCTCTGCTGCATCTGGCAGAACGTCATCTTCACCCGGCAGTACGCAGATATATGAATACACAAACAGACAGAAGCTACATTCAGCAGACCTGAAAAGCTCTTTCTGTCACTGTGCAAACAAGCCAGCCAAACAAACAGTCAGGGTCCTTATGAGCTGTCATAACTTGTCATGGGCATTTCCGACAGCCCCCTCGGGTGAGGATTGCATTTACAAAAAACACAAACACACACAAACAAAATTACAGGCGGTGAAATCAGTGCATGGCAGACACACTTGTCATGAAGCCAGATGAGTAAGAATAAGGAAATCTCTACAGAAACAAATCATCTCAGCAGTGAATCTGTCACTGGAGGTCTCACACATCTCCACAGAAAAGCAAAGATGACAAAAGATGCTGGCAGTGAGTCCACAGGTATTTGAGCTTCTTGTTTATGCATTTAAAAAAAGTAATCCCAAACGCTGTCTTTATTTTTCCTGGTATTCCAGCCCCAGAAATCCTACTTTTTTTTACCTTCTGCCTGGCTGTTCTCACTCGTGGGCACAGCAGCCGTTCCACCAGTTTTTCTTGCAGCATGATGGCATCCATCCCAAACCGCTCTGACACTGACGGACAAAAATAGCCACGGGTCTCAGAAAATTTTGAAACAGCCCAGCAGGGAGGGAAGAAAAAAAAAAGCAAAATTGAAGCCTCGAGACCTTGATAAACTCTCGCTCCGTCTCCGCTCCCCAAATTGTCTCTAACACACCTCTTTCCTGTTTGCGCTCTTTAAATGTCTGCCCTCCTACTCTCCTTCTCTAGATTCCCTTTCTTTTCTTTTCATTTCTCTCTGTCCTCTGCCCCGCAGCGCTCCGACTCTCCCTGTTCAGACAGGTATGGAGGAATTCTTGCTGAGACGGAGGGAGACCGAGAGAGGGAGTGAGAGAGAGAGAGAGAGAGAGAGAGAGAGAGAGGTGGCAATTTGAGGGAGGAAACAAGGGAGGGATGGAAGGAGTGAGCGTCTAAAAGAAACTCATTCATTCAGCATGTATTCCCTCCCCCCAGAGCAGACAGTTGAAAAATAAAACTCTATACGCTAAAATCACCACTGACAGAAAGCAGAAAGAGAGGGAAGTGACATGAAATTATAAATGTAAGAAAAAAACTTGCGTGAACTTGACAGAGACAAAAGCAGAAGAACAAACAACTGATAAAGACACAAAGGCTGCAAGTACAGGCCTGTTGAGCGAGTTTATCAAGATTAACAAGTGAATAAACCTGTCAATCCACGAGTATTTATGTATCACCACATTAAAAAATAGAGGTGGTGGGAGAAGTACTAAGATCCTTTACTTAAGTGAAACAAATCAATGTGAAAACTCGATCTCAGTAAAAATACTACTTAAGTCAAACTACAGAAGTATTGACAACACCATGTACCTAAAGAATCAATGTTAAAGTACTTGTTCTGCAGACATATGGCGCCTATGACTGACATGTTATTACATGGTTCAATTGTTAATTGCTGATGTAGCACTTTTAAGAACTTTGTATAGACTCGGGCCCCTCCGAAGGGTCAGACAGTCATTTAAATGAAACCGTCTGAGAAGTTGAGAGATGATATGTTTCTTTGTTGGAGCTGTTTACAACTCGTAAACATCTGAGATGTGACATGGCGTCACAAGTAATCTCCGCTATTATGAAAAGGGTTAATAAACCAAAAAGGTTGGGAGAAACTGGTTGAATGCTTTGTTTAATCTGGAGAATGTAAAGCATAAAATAGAAATACTCTATTGTAGTATAAGTACCTCTAAACTATACTACATTTAGTTTTATGTCTGTCAAGACAAAATAAATAATAAATAAACATTAGATATGGAGTTACGCTGCAGCTCACGGTTGACAGTAGTCATAGAAACATAACACGCTTTCTGGCAGGTGAGTCCTCCAGGTACACAACACCCAGAAATACTACCCATCTTTATGCTAAGCTAAGCTAACCAGCTCCTGGCTGTGGCTTTAGGTTCACTGTACAAACACGTGAGTGGTATCAATCTTCTCATCTAACTCTTGGTAAGAACTCAAATAAACATATTTCCCTAAATGTCAAACTATTCCTTTAATATTGATGTTAGTTCACACATATCACACTTCAATCAATCAATCAATTGTTTGGTTTTGTTGAGTCGTTAAAACAAATTCCTACAGCAGGTATCCATGATGCCATTTTTAAGCTAAAAATGTTTGGGAAGCTCTGGTCTAGACTTTAATGAAAAGGATGTAAAGGAGATCAGTCACCATGTCGTCTGTGTGTGTGGGAGTTTTTGTGTGTGTGTGTGTGTGTGTGTGTGTGTGTGTGTGTGTGTGTGTGTGTGTGTGTGTGTGTGTGTGTGTGTGTGTGTGTGTGTGTGTGTGTATGTGTGTGAGTGAGTGTGTGTTTGTAGAGGTGAACGAGGTACATTTCATGGCAGAGGTTGCAGCCAATTGCTTCCAGATGTGACAGTGGTGTGTGTGTGTGTGTGTGTGTGTGTGTCTGTGTGTGTGTGTGGGAGGGTGTGTCTGGCGCACACATGATGTTGGCCGCAGAGCTTGAACGCTCTTTGAAATAAAAGAGACCTTTTTTTTCTCTCTCTCTCTCTCTCTTCTTTTCTTTCCCCCAAAGTAGGCACACCCCGCTGTGATGCCACGTACAGGATGTGACGGTTCCACTCCACGCCACCGGAGGGCGACCCAGTCATCAACTCAGATAAAGAGTTATGGCATGAGTCTATACTGATGCCTCCTCTAAGGGAAGGAACAATCTCAGCCACGGTGGTGGTGCTGATGTGATGTGAACGTCAGTAGAGATGCTAGATGAAGAGCTCATGTCATTGTAGACATGGAAGAGTGTGTCTACAATGACGGGGGTCAATCTGAATAGAATAAAAGAACAGATGTCATGAAATAGAGTTACAATAGCCCCCCGGCTTAAACCCCCCAAACTTCAGTCTCTCTCAGCGGCCAGCTGTCCCTTCCTCTCATATGCCACTAGACTCACAAACTAGATATAATCTCCAGTCACACTTTCTTTGTTTCTGGCAACTTCAACACAATGTTCAATTAAACATCTCACATTACTTAAGTCTGGCCAAAAAATACATAGTGTATAATCTCTTTCATTCACAGCCACACTCCAGAGACAGACACAGGGCCTCTGATACCAGATGGAATAAGGCACTATTGGGATCACAGATGTGGATTACAAACTGTTGATGGAAATGAGTCTGGTGACAGGTGTAAACTAATTGAGGGGTCATTCTCTCTTTTATTGTAGTTTTGCAGTGTTTCTCTGGCTAAAAGTAATTGGATGGCTTTCTGAGGGGCTTAAGAAAGAGATACAACCAGATTCATTCGTGATGTTTTGGTTATTATAAGATGACAGTTTTTCATAAAGTCATCAATGAAGCCGCCAAGAAGAAAAATGACAATAGTTCAGAAATCATCCAATTAACCATGTTAAATTTGGTTAAATAAAAGAAAGAGTTTCAGATTTTTAACTTCTTACTGGAAGCCTGGACACATTTTTAATTATCTGTTCCAATCCATTCATCTCTCATCAATATATTTTTGGAGAATATCATTATTATTATTATTATTATTTTATTTTCCATTTCGTCTTACTTCCACTTTACCATCTCCTCCGTCTTGTGACATAGAAAAACAAAAACAAAATACACAGCAAACTACTCATCAGTCAAACCCATGAAATATCAATAAAAGCACAGGTTATCCACATCAGTCTATCACTGCCTGAACATCTGGACCTGGATCTGGATCTTAGTAAGAAATAGACCGACTCCTCACTGCTGTTGTGAAGTGACTTAGTTGTCGAAAGTTGCGACTCGGCGTCCCCTCTCTGGCCTCCTCCAGCTGATCAAACACAGAGAGGGAAGGTAGAGTGTACGACAGGTGCAGAGGGACGTTTAGGAGTCAGGACTAATGACAGGAAGCAGGCCGTGAGAGGGCAACTTAAGAAAACACTCTTGTTGTCTTTAATGACTCATATTTTCTCTTCGTCTTTTCTCCCTACTACTGCAGCTACAACTGCAAGTAATGCATGTATTCAAATGTTGATTGGTTAGTCCAAAAACTCATCAGCATTCTAAACCTTAAAAAGGTTTAATTTGCAATTATATAAAACAGAGGAAAATCGGAAAATCTTCAGTCTAGACGCACAAACCAGAGAATATTTGGCATTTTGCTTCTTAATAGATTTTCACAATTGCTGCAGATCAACTTTCTGACCACCAACTTCACAAAAAATCGTCTAAATGCACTTGCAATGCCGAAAGATTGCTGACTTATTTTTACTCTACCACTTGTTTATCTCTTTATACAAGCTTCTAACTCAAGTCTGCACCAACTGTCTTTTATTTGGACAACTTTGTGTTTAAAGAGATGAGGAAAATGATCTCTGACTTGTTTTCCGCTTTACAACAAATACAAGAGGAAACTTCTACTTCTATCTCTGCCTCTGTCCGTCTGTTTATTGTCAGTCTGTCAACATGTTGGACCGTCCTGCAGAGGCAGAGATCCAGAGATCAGCCACTCAGACTGCAGGCAGCACTCAGCTTCTTCCTCTCCGTCAAACAAAGTCATGGCCTTTAAGGAAACAACTCTCAAAAGCCCCCAGCAGTCAACTCCACTGCCAGGGCACACACACACACACACACACACACACACACACACACACACACACACACACACACACACACACACACACACACACACACACACACACACACACACACACACACACACACACACACACACACACACACACACACACACACACACACACACGTATAAAACCTAATCCAAATGAGCGTGGTCCAACAGTGCCAGGGGCTCTCAAGAGGCTACAGTGATGAGACGGATGGATGACGTGTTTGCACACCATAATGTATGTGGAGTATCCATGGTGACGTGTCCTATTTGGTGCAGGCCAGTGTGCAAAGGACTAAAATATCTTCCTCATGTAGAGGTGACCATTCATGGCTTAAAACTTAAAAAAAAAAGTACAAAAGCAGCTGTTTGGAAGACTGCGTTGATTTAAAAGTTACAACTTATTGTCCTGTTAAACGTTTTAACATGATGACATCTGCCAGCCAATCCCTCTCCAATTGTTGCATTGTTGGTAATGTAGGCGCCACATTTTGACAAGAAAAGATAATGTATGGTGTAAAAAGAGACCATATCTCAGATTTATTTTCTGTCCATTGTTATTCCAACTATGTTAAGTGCAATGTCAGATCAGGGCTGCACGGCGGTGGGGTGCATAGCGCTGTCTCCTCACAGCAAGAGGAGCTAGACAGCCTTCTGTGTGGAGTTTGCATGTTCTCCCTGTGTCAGCGTGGGTTCTCTCCAGGTTTCTCCGGCTTCCTCCCAAAGTCCAAAGACATGCAGCTTAGGTTAATTGATGACTCTAAATTGCCTGTAGGAATTACGCAGTATATTGCTTATGAATTCAACTTATTGTTCTAAGAGGAAACGTGTTATATCTTTCTATTTCTTTACCACTTTAAAAATCTATTTTATACAAGAAAAGACTATTTCAATTTAGATTTTCAATGTTATAGCATGGCAGTAAGCTACTCAAAGAAATATAAGTGAAAAAAGGAAATTACTGATGGTCAGAAAAAGTTCAACTACATGAAAAATCTACTTCTGGATTTATAAACTCAGCTCTGAGCAGCACAGACTAGCAACGGTCTTGAAATTGAGTCCTCTCGGTCAAATAGCGGCGATAAATGGGCTTAAAACGCTGTAATGTGTTCCCGGCTTAAGAGCAGCCAAATGGCCTGTGATGCAGCAGTAAGGAGCGGTGACCTTTACTGATGACTTCTCTGCATCTCTCAGGCATCCAGCTGACACTTTCACACCATTAACCCTGATTGCTTCAACAAAATTTGTGTTCTTCCCCACCAGCAAGTGAGGCAAGAGAGGGTAAGAGGGAGAGATAAGGGGAGATATGAGAGGGGAGAGGGGTGAGGGTGGGCGAGACAGAAGGAGAGGGGGACAAAAAACAACATAAATGGACTCAGAGCCCCCCCTCTTCTGTTTTCTCTCCTTGGAGATGCAAAGCCCTGCGTGCACTCGGCTCTTTAACATGCTAATCTGACAGCATGTAATTACTCAAGCAACAATAAAATTGTTTCACTGAAGGCCACTCGGCCATCGCAGCCCAGTTTTACCATCCGCCTACTCAGTGACAATGGACACTTGTGGGAGCACGGCTGTAACCTTGAATGGTATGATAAACATGTATCCCTGAGCATTTAGCAAAGGAGATCCAAACGGCTGAATGCTGTCATGAAAGAAGTTTTTTCTTTTGGGAGTTTGGAAAACTAAAATGGAAGACAGAACTTCTTTTACTTACAGGATGAAGAAGTTAAACTACAATTAACCGCTATTAAAAACAAGCATTTTCTGTATGTATAGTATCTATTTAATTTCTTTGTGCCATTGGCCTCCTTCATTGTCCAAAACACTCAGTAGAGCAGCAAATGTGTATCAATCCGCAGCTGGAAATAGGCCCCAACAAAAGCACAATTTACTACCGGTTGAGTAACGTTTTTTAAAACTACAGTGCCCAGCTGTTTTTTTTAGAAGTTAAATTATAGATTGGTAACCTGGTCTGTCTTCAGTAGGATCCAGTGGGCTGAATGAGGAGGTCACATGGTATTGGGAGATGAACCAACACATTGTTGGTTTTGGAAAAATATTGATCCGGCATTATGATTTTGTGCACCTAAAAGTTTACTAATCCCTGTTGGCTTAAAACGTCTAGCTCAACACAACATTTTGTTTTATCAACTGATGTTTCCAAAGTCTCGGAGCTGCTAAAATAAAAAAAATGTTTAGCAACTATAATTCCATCACAACTGAGAACCCTCAATATACAGATAAAGACCATGGGATTGTTTTGTCAACTGCTGTTTTCAAACTATCAAGTTCAAGATTATTATGGAGTAACGCCAACCTTACCTCATGCTTTAATGGGAATTAATTGTAACATTTCTGTATTTTCTAGTCAAAAATGAAATGTGTGATTGACTAAAGAATAATTCAGATTTGTGCAGTTTATTGCACAGAGAACAGTTATAAAATAATCTTGATTCTCTTCAATCCTTTCATTGGATTACCGCTCAGACTCCGAATCCCCATTTCCAAAGAACTTGTAATCCCATATTTATCAGGGCCGACAAAATACTTGAAAAGATTTTGTTCAGATCTCTCTATCTGGGTCAACCTCCAGTTACTTTCTAAAAGCTTCCTGAAAGGCAGAGCCGAGGAATGAGCTCTGCAGACTGCAGTGTTACGTACAAAACCTGAGTGGGAAAAAAAATGAGGTGAGCTGCTTCAGGTACGGGACAAAACACACACACGCTCTACCGGATCATTGCACGCATGTTTGCGGCATGACAAAATGAAAGAATGTGCATGTGAACACACCGCGGGGCAGAAACTCCTCACACATCCAAGCAAGAGAGAGGGCAAAAAAAAAACACTTCAAAAAAACTTGTTAAGGCAGAAACTCAGACACATGAAGATGACCGTGGCTGCTTTGTCCCGTGTGACTCTTAGTGCTGCTTTAGTGTATGCATATGTTCTCTACTGTTTTAAAACCCAATGAACTTCATTCTAAATTGTAGTGAAGATCTCAAAAAAATTTGTTTGGGAAAAAGTTTATAAATGATGCACAAGACATCTAGAGTATGTTCAATATTTCACTCTGTGAACATCACGTAGCTTAAATTAAGCCGATACAGAAAATGTAAAAGATTAATTTTCCTTAAAGCTACTTAGAGAAGAAACAAAAGACAAAAACTGGGAATTGATTCATCAAATAGTTATCAAAGAAGACTTCTTGGATCAGCCACTCTCTCCTTCTCCTCTTACAACTTCTCTGTTCTGCTGAAAAGCCGGAGCCACGGGGGGTTCAAATCCTTGTTTCAATACCCAACCCAGCCCCCCTGAGATACGCCTATTCCTGCACTGCAGCTGGTCCACATTGGGAGCTGGTGGGGGTCCCATCTGTGGCAGCGAGAGTGTGAGGGGAGGGTGCAGCAATGGAGAAAGAGGGTGAGGAGGGGAGGGGGGGGAGGTAAGTCGAGTGTTTGTGAAGTGAAGTGCACGGACACAAATGCATGTGATGCAAAGTCTGTCCACTGCTGCAGGGAGGAATCATTGCGTGTTATTTGACGTCTCAGACAAAAGCGACGACAAGGTGCAAGATGGTTCCTCAAAAAGACCTTTAAATGACCACTTTCTAAAAACGCCCACACAAGGAGGAGTCTAAACGCTGGACAAATATAAAGACGGGAACCATTTTGTGTTGGCAGAAAAATGGTAAATACAAAGAATTGAGGAGATAAACATGCAAGAATTATAGAGACCAAATTATGTTATTCACTTTTGGGTTACCAAGTAGTAAAAATCTCACTGCTGGGTCATAAATAATCTAATTATTTATGAATTCATTAATAAATTAATTTGGGTTTCTCACTTTCTGAGGCCAAAGCAAAGCAAGTAATTCATCTCTTATTGTAAATGTTAATAATAAATAAATAAATAAATATTATGTCTTTAATTGTGAGTGTTAATATGTTGATAACTTGCACACTTTTCCAGGAGGACAGAGGTCATCTGGATTAGCAGAAGAGCTACAAAGACAGAAAGCATCCTGCTATATGAGGATAAAAAACCGCCACATATTTTCCACAACCTGGCGTTTTTCTTATCAATGACAATAACGGATCTGTAAAGCATCAGTAAACTACTAATTATCATTAATAAAGCCAATGTTTACAACTCAAAGACCCTTTATAAGTGATACCTTATTAGAACGTGGTACCCTTAAATCTTACATCAGCAACTTTTGGTTTTCAGTTGGAATCCGGGGTTTAGTTTTGAATATCATTGTTTTTATCAAGGCCAAAATCATCTCTTTTTTGTAACCTGTATAACAAACAACTTAATTTCTTATTTGATGATCAATGACGATCGGAAAAATGTCACAAAAAAAGAGAGAAAAATGAGGAGGAACAACAAAAGATGGTTCGGTCTTCCAGGACAGATAGATGAGTAAAGTGTAGAAATAACACATTCTTCATTGTGTTACTGTTACACTTTATGTAAACACACCATTACCCTGAAGTATCACTTGTGGTTACAGTGACTGTTATTCAGCAAAGATTGCATTGACTCACCATAAGTAAATGAAGTATGCAACATATAACATTAAGTAATGACTAAGGGGAATTTGTGGCTTTGTTAATCGTAATTCTTACACCAGAAATATCTTAATTAATGTCGAAACGTTTACATTTGGTCAGGCAGGACAGGATATTGTTTTCTTGATGTTGTTCATACTTCATTTGATACTTGTGTGCTCCACTACATCAAGGTGACAGATCTCAGATAACTGTTAATAATAAAACTGACATTGTGATTTTTCTCTCTTCAGTTTTGATCTGTGATGAAAAGAACAACTGTTCTGCGAATATCCACCCACACGTGTAATGATCACAGCACAGGATTGTGGGTAGGTCAGATGGGGTCGTCCGCTCACTTGGTATCAGAGAAGTGATGAAAACAGATAAAAATAAAAAAAGACTGTTGCCTGGCAACGTAATATAACAGCAAAGGAAGGGACGGGAACGTTTAGAGCGATGTGAGTTAGAGACATGGAAAGAGGAAGAGGAGAAGGGAGGGAATGTTGTGAAAATATTGATTTAGGATTGATTATCAGTTATCAGTCTTTCAGCGGTTATGATCTCAGCATTTACTGAGCACTATTAGTTGTTTTTTGTCCTCCTCCGCAGCCTGGATAATCAAGAATATGAGATATTTTTCCTCAATCTGCCCAACAGGGTCAGATGCAGTATGTGGGAGTGAAGAGCGGATGAAAGCCAAGAGGCAAAACTCACAAGTTGTAAAACACTGTAGTAATCTAAAAACTGAGCATGAGTGAATCACTACACATTTAGGAGTGGATTTATGACAGATTGATTGTAATTTGAGGTTGTTATCTCCGCCAGGCGTAGCCTGAGGAGATTATGTGTATGTGTGTGTGCCTGTGTGCTCATCTGCATGTCTGTCTGTCCATGGCTAATCATATACATATACATACTAATGGACCAATCAGCCTTATATTTTTGGTCCTGGTTTATGACTGTTTTCTCAAGGACCGCTCGTGGTTGCAGCAATTCACACTTGAAAAAAATATATATATTTCCTGTAGCGTGAGTGACTCCTCACTACTCCTAACCGTTCGGAAGGGGCCACAAGTGACCAACCACTGCTTTCGTTTGGACTCTTGTTTCCGCTACGGACTGCAAATTGTTCCTCTCTTGATTTGCACTTCAAGAAGGGACACTTGTATGTATGTATGTTGAATTATCGCTTGGCAAATAACAAACTGAACTGAGTGCTTACTGCAACGTCTTCTCATGTTTGTAGGAGGTGAGCTTGTTAGCTGTTAGCAGCCAGTGGGCAGCAACTAAAAACACAGCAGGACTGACAGTGTTTGTTCAGAGGAAGCGTAAACCAGTCAATTTAGCTGCACAGAGACGGTGCAGCCAGTTTTATTTATGAAAGCGTTTCTGTTGAGTGAAAAGTGCGAGTGAAAAAACATGTCTCATACGCTTGGGTTGCAGACTTGCGGCAATTGTGGTTTGTTGCAGTTGTTAATAGCAGGCTGTCGGTGTATACAAACACACATATATATATACAGCGGGTAAAATAAGTATTGAACACGTCACCATTTTTCTCAGTAAATATATTTCTAAAGGTGCTATTGACATGAAATTGTTACCAAATGTCGGTAACAACCCAAGTAATCCATACATACAAAGAAAACCAAACAAATAAATTCAGAAATTAAGTTATGTGTAATAAAATGGAATGACACAGGGAAAAAATATTGAACACATAAAGAAAGGGAGGTGCAAAAAGGCATGGAAAGCCAAGACACCAGCTGAAATCTATCAGTAATTAGAAAGCAATCCTGCCCCTTGTCAGTGCAAATTAATATCAGCTGGTTCAGTCCCAACTGATGGCCTATAAAAAGGTGTCTCATTACCAATGTGTCACACAAGAAACATCTCATGATGGGTAAAAGCAAAGAGCTTTCTCAAGACCTTCGCAACCTTATTGTTGCAAAACATACTGATGGCAATGGTTACAGAAGGATTTCTAAACTTCTGAATGTTTCAGTGAGCACTGTTGGGGCCATAATCCGGAAGTGGAAAGAACATCATTTCACCATAAACCGGCCACGACCAGGTGCTCCTCGCAAGATTTCTGACAGAGGAGTGAAAAGAATTATCAGAAGAGTTGTCCAAGAGCCAAGGACCACTTGTGGAGAGCTTCAGAAAGACCTGGAATTAGCAGGTACAATTGTTTCAAAGAAAACAATAAGTAATGCACTCAACCGCCGTGGCCTGTATGCATGCTCACCACGCAAGACTCCATTGCTGAAGAAAAAGCATGTTGAAGCTCGTTTAAAGTTTGCTGCACGACATTTAGACAAGCCTGTGAAATGCTGGGAGAATATAGTCTGGTCAGATGAGACTAAAATTGAACTCTTTGGATGCCATAATACACACCATGTTTGGAGGTCAAATGGCACTGCACATCACCCCAAAAACACCATACCAACAGTGAAGTTTGGAGGTGGGAACATCATGGTGTGGGGCTGTTTTTCAGCATACGGCACTAGCAAACTTCATATAATTGAAGGAAGGATGAATGGAAAAATGTACCGAGACACTCTTGATAACAATCTGCTGCCATCTACCAGGATGATGAAGATGAAACCAGAGTGGACATTTCAGCAAGACAATGATCCCAAACACAGCCAAGGAAACTCTCAATTGGTTTCAGAGAAAGAAAAATAAAGCTGCTAGAATGGCCCAGCCAATCACCTGACTTGAATCCAATAGAAAATCTATGGAAAGAACTAAAGATCAGAGTTCATAGAAGAGGTGTGAGAGATGTGTATGTGTGTATCTCTATTGGTTTAAAAAATGTTCTTTGGGTTTAGCCTGACAGCTTCTATCTCTGACAGCAGGGAGGACAAAGTGCAATGAGGAGACTGAATACAGGACAAATATAAAGATGGGAACCGGTTCTGTCGCCGAAAAACTTGCTGAACACTACAGAGTGAAGAGACAAATGTACAAGAGTTAGGGACCAAATTGTTCAAAGTGTTCCTCATTTACAAGCAGATCTCCAGATAGAACAATCTCCTGAAAATCTCCCAAACACATTACATTACAGTCGTTTAGCCGACACTTTTGTGCAAAGCACCTTATATGTTTTACCCAAATACTAGCAGTGCACATATGTACATTTACTCAAGTACTGTATGGTAGTTCCATCGGTGTGGACTGGATGATGAATGTTAGTTAGAGTCTGATGGTGGCACCTTGCATGGTAGCTCTGTCATCAGTGTGTGAATGGGTGAATGATATGTAATATACTACTGATTGTAAGTCGCTTTGGATAAAAAGCGTCTGCTAAATGACTGTAATGTAATGTAATGTAATGTAATGTAATTCAATTGTCAGGTAATTATGCTTTAACAGAATTGAAATAAAAAAAATTCTGCCACTTTATACTTCAACTCAAAAGTTTGATTCTGCATGAAGAGTTCTTTTACTTTAGATAATTTAATTACATTTAATTGTTAATATTTTTACATAACAATCATTAGGATTGCAGGAGTTTTACTTATAAAAGAGTATTTTGTCTTTGAGAGGTGTCACCAATATTTAGTCTATGCTTTTATCAACAAGAGTGGACCAAACATCACCAAAACAGTTTCAACAAAAGCACAAACCTGAACAGTATGACCTCCATGAAGGTAGGATTTATTTCATCACTGTTGTATTAAACTGCATTGTGTTTAGTTATTACAATTGATGCATTTTCAGCTTTGAGGTTGTCAGTTTGACCAAACTGTAAATATTATTTCCTCTTTTTCATCTCTAGCTCTCTTTTGGTGGTTCACTGATGAACACTATTTTAAATCCATCAACAATCAGGTTTGATGAATCATCCAAGCACACTCAGCACACGCAAATTCTCCTATGCTGTCATCAGCCACTATGTGCCAAGAGGAAGAGGGGGGAGGAAGTCGAGGATACCGAGGAGGAGGGGGAGGAAGGCCCGGGGGGTCATCAGAGATGCGACCTCCCATGCAGGCTCATGTGGCGGCTGTGTTTATCAGCTGAACAATGGCCAGGAAGGGTCCACTAAAGGCAGCGACTGTAATCACGAGTCGTGCTGCTGTAACGTTGATAATTAGGCCAAACCATTGGTCGACGTAATGCCCGATAATTGCCGATGATTCAGGAGAGGAGAGGAGAGAGAGGATGGAGAGGAGGGAGAGGATGGAGATGAAGGGATGCTGCCTTTTGGGTACCATGTTGGCTGCTCGCCTTCTCGCGACGCCTGCCTGCTCTACATATGCGTCTAAAAATGCCCCCCCCCCTTCCCTCCCAGATCAGCCCGTGATGGCATGGCTGCCCTCAGAGCATCAGGCGTTTAGAAAACTGGCAGGATAACGCAAAAAAGAAATGCGCGATCCGAAACGTAAATATTGCTGATGATGCTGCCTGCAGCCGAGGCCGTCCAGCCCGAGGCCGTTTTGTGACAACGCACCATATGTGAAAATGCATTCTCATCATCACTTATATAAATACATAGAAAGCATGTCACTTACCTCTGTACCATCCTCTGTTGGCCGTTACAGGATGGATGTGGAGGAGGCGCAGGTGCAAGGATGCGGAGCGACGCCCAGGGAGACAGAAACATGAAGCAGTCAGTCACCGCGCTGATTTTCAATAAAACACAGAGCTGGAAAAAATAAATAAAATAAAAAAACACAAAGCACGCTCACCTGTTTTTACCGGGATGCGGCTTTTGTACCGGATGTTGGCCGTCATGTTGACCTCTCTCCTCCCTAGATTTCTCCGAAGCGACGGCTCTCAGAAAGCGGCCCCCTCGCCTCCAAACCCCGGACGGACAGCAGGAGGGCGGGGCCGATCTGACAGATGAAAGCCCCTCCTCCTCCTCACGGATTCAGCCAATCAGGCTGCAGAGTTTCCCTACATGAAGAGTAGAGCTACAGGATGCCACGAGGAGGGTTTAGGGCCAAAACCAAACTCATTGACATCCATTTTATTCTATACATCACTTCTCTCTGGTGTTCAGTCAGATATTTTGGTTTCTGAAACCACAGCCCAAAGGGTTGCAGTGTTCACTTAAATACCGGACCATCCATCCCCCAAATCATAATATTATAAACAATCAGATATTTCACAAACATGGGTGAACATTCATACAAATCATTAGTCCCGACCATAGAAATCATTATATTCTGCATGATAGACCTACAGCTTAAACACTTTATCTGGCTTCATGTTTCCCTTTACCAAATGTTTCTGTTTGACTTTAAAACACCCCAAAGAAGACTTTTGCCATAACACGCCAATTTATTTTTTACTGCAGCCTACTGTTGATTATATTTTGCTGACTAAGGCCCAAAGCATCATGAATCTCTCTTCATTTAAATTGTGTTTCTAGGAACAAGCATGGAGTCGAATTGAAACTCTCATATGGTTCCTTGAACTATTTCACTCAATAACGAGTTCACGCTGTATTAGCATCAGAAATAAAAACGTTTTCCAAAGACAGACATTTAGATAATAAGATGATTACTGTACATTTTTTTTTATTATTATTATATAATATGTTTTATTTATTATCTGTTTCTATGTAGTTGAGCTGCTGCAACATCCGAATTTCCCCCATGGGGATCAATAAAGGAATATAATAATAATTAAAAAAATGAATTACACCATTTTCTCTAAAATATGTCAGGTGAAAAACCCTTGAACTAAAGTACTGAAGACAACAAGGCACATATCAGCGAGGATTATATTAAGGTAAGAAGAGACATTTGTTTTCTTTCCACTAATAACCATTTAACATGTCATTCAAAACTAAGCCCAAAAATCACAGGTGTCAACTCTCTATTCTCTAAAGACATTTTATTTCAGAGAGAAAAGCTTTAAAAAAACGTTTATGCTTAAAAACAAGTCTCTACTGACAAATGGTTAAGAAATAATGATAATTGTGTGTACCTTAATAAGTTCAACAGACAGATTTGCATAAAAAAGACAGAAAAACTAAATAAATTCAAACACATTGATGAAAGCACAGTTAGATGGCTCTGCTAAATAGAAGGCTGGAGGGCGTTTATGCATAGAACAGTTATATATTTAAGTATTTTACTTTTAAATGTGCAAACAGAACATTTTACACATTAAATGATACCACTGAATTAAAAATGGACACATATTAAGTCACTGGACTGGACAGTGTGATTAGTTCACAGTCCGTAGTTGTAGTTTGGCACTGACATTAAAGATTGTGCAGCTCTAGATGATAAATACAAAAAAAATATTAACAACATGGCACGTTTCATTCGACTAAACCATGATCTTAAAGCCTAAAAGTTGTAGTTTCTCTTTATAACAAAGTTGTATTAGTTTGACTACTTGCATTAAGTAGCTTTCCAGCTCAAAAGTCAAACAAACACCTAGATTTAAGTTTGTAGTGTTGGCTACAAAATAAGGGTTCTAGTTTAACAAGATTAAGAACCAACATTATTCCTCATCCTTTGCATAGACAGCTTACAGCTCATTCATAAGCACACTTAAGTGTTCACTGTGATCATTTTTAGCGTTATTGCATCATCATGAAGAACTGAAGGTCTGAGACCATCAAGAGGTGACTCCCTCATGAGCTGATAGAAAAAACATGAGAAGCAATCTACTTATAAGTTAAAATATGTTGAAACAGATTTAACCGGATGGCGAAATAAATGGAAAATGGACAAAATGCATTATTCATATATATATATATATATATATATATATTTGTAAACATGATAGTGTGGTGCCAAAACCTCTTAGTACCATTGTCACTGGCAGCTCTGTGTAATCATACTTATGTTCAAACACTAAATAACTGATATGTGAGAATCATCCAGTATTAAAACATTTTCACATACAGCTTTGCACATTTTCCCCAGGCCAACCTGGCAAACTGGCACATGAGCGAGATTTAGATGTGGATTGTAAGCGGAGTCTTGACGAGATGTTTGAGAAGCTCCTGAACAGCTGATGGATGGATGTTTGGAAGGAAGAAGAAGAAGAAGAAGAAGAAGAAGAAGAAGAAGAAGAAGAAGAAGAAGAAGAAGAAGAAGAAGAAGTGGTGGTCTGCAGATAAAGATGATGATCTGTGGAGGATGGATTCAGAAGATGACCAGGTCTGTGGGTGTGTGTAAATATATATAAGTGTGTGTGTGTTTGTGTGTGTGTGTGTGTGTGTGTGTGTGTGTGTGTGTGTGTGTGTGTGTGTGTGTTGGGGGAGGTTCGGATCACAGCGTTTCCCTTCCACTGCAACTCTTTCACTCGTCTGATTTCATCTTCATCTGTGCCTGCATCTGAGCGATCATCTGCTGCATGCGTCTCAGCTACAGAGAGGGAATAAAAAAATTGGCTTAATTGATTGATACGTCTCAAAACATATTTCATCTATTACAGTCTATAAGGTTTTCTCTTCATAGCAAGTTGCATGGACAAATCCTCTGCAGGGAAATTAAGCGTTTCATGTTTCCAGCAGCAGAAAAAAAGCATCTAATTTGGAATAAACAGATGATGACCTCGGTAACCAGGAGATCAAGTGATATTAAGAGTTACTTAAAAAACACAGATATATGTCGACTGATTTAATCCTTTATTTTTACTTTATAACCAGCACGAGGTACCGATAGTTTAAAGGTGCCGTGTGAAGGATTAGGCGTGAGTGTAGGAGAACTATGGGGGCCGACGCAAAAACACAAATGGTCCTATCTAGAGTCAGTGTTTGGTTTGTCCATTCTAAACTACTGTAGAAACATGGCGGCAGGCTCCGTGAAGAGGACTGGCTACGTACATAGATATATAAACGGCTCATTCTAAGGTGACAAAACACAACCATTCTTAGTTTCAGGTGATTATACGCTAAAGGAAACATACTCATTTATATTATATTCCCCTTTGCCAATAGACCCCCTTAAATTCTATATGCTTTTCCTTTAAGACCTAATGTGTATTTTAGAGTAAAACTAAAAGCTAAAAACAGCAAATGTGTCTCTGTCTTTTCTTGACAGAAACTCTGCCTTGTTAGCAAAACGCCACTGTCTGTGTTAAAACCACAAAAATACCAACTTCCCATGAGCTGAGAAAAGCAGCCTCAACTTTGTGCCAACTTTCAGGTCGTGTTTTCAAATGGTTTGTTTAGCTTAATAAATACAGAATTTTCTCAACCAATAAAGGAATCTTTAATTTACATTTTAATATTCACTCTCTAAATTTAAGGAAAAAAGTTATTGCTGTTTCACTTTGTGGATTAAATAAAAACAAACTGAAGAACTGACAGTTTTCCTAGTTTGTCTTCAATGCTGGTAAAATACTTCACCAGCTACCTTTTACACCTACAACAGTAAGCGTGAATATTCATTCAAACTTTGTGGTTCAAACAATCAGATGCTCTGATGTTAAAGGGTCAGTAAGCTTGAAAAAAGATATATAACATATCTGTCAACCACAATGACTGAACAAACTAAGAGAGGAAGTGCAATCTATAGAGAGACAAACTTAAGAATAGAAAACACCTGACTGATCGATGCAAAAGCAACAAGACGATGATCACTCCACACTAAAATACATCACCGAAATGATAAAAGCATCCCGTGGACTTCCACTTGAAGTCATTTAAAATGATTTTCTTTATTATTCAAAGATAACCTGCTACATAACAGTATATATATATATATATTAAACAAATGGTTACTTAATCAAATGATGAGTGAATCAATATGTTTTAGTACATAATGACATCATATAATCTAAATTTATATAAGGGGTTTTAATGAAAGTGTTTAAAAATGAATGAAGCATAAAATCAATTCTAAACAATACATTTTAATGAGAAGGCAACAATGGGGGAATGATATTATAAAACACATAATGAGGATGTAAAGCTTTTAAAACCATCAATAGTCCCACTGTTAATCAATAAACTCTCCTGTAGCGTTCTTTAATGTATATCGCCATCTTGTGGCTGAGAACAGTACTTGAAATGAAAACCACAGTATGTAGCCTTTTCTCTCTCTCCACTGGCATTGTTTGGAATATCATGTATGTGTGAGTTAAATCTGGTTATATAGTAGAAAATCATGTGCGCCTGGCTACACATGAAGAGTAACAGTTTCAAGTCACAGCTTTTCCACCGCTTTCTGAAATTGAAGGTAAAAGAATAAAAAAAATCGTTTTTTTACTTAACTACTAAAATCTTAATGACTGCAAACATTGGGGTCATTCAAACCTAAATGAATGTTTATTTTCAATTGGAAACTTTATTCTTGATATTTATTAAATTGTATGTTTGCTTGTAATTGACATCTACACAGATTGTCATGATAAATTTCACAGCTTACCTGCTGTGCACTGACACAACCAATTCATTTGAATCAATACATTTTTGCTATAATAATTGAACAGTGTAATTAGGGTAACATTATGCAGTTCATTTCAGAAACTTGTAAAATAAATGTACCTTTTCATTTACGTTTCATACACCAGGGTTCCCATTTGTTTCTAGAGATAATTTCCCAGGACATTTAAGGTGATGGTCTAGCTGGTATGACAGACAGGGATCACACCATACGCTTATATGTTCCTCTCTGTGGAGGTCTGATTTATAAGACGTGCAGTCTATGGCTATAACTTACCTATGAAATCATCTCTTAGCTGCTTAGAAATTATGACAAACTGATCATAGAATAACGCAAACATACCCTCAGACGTAGGCAACACAAGCCAGCGAGCAGGTCGACTTTAGAAACTTAACCAAACATGCTAGTTTTTTTATTTTTGATCTTAAAAGTCCACAATATTACCAAGAGCAGCCTAATCAATACATTCTGGTCCATAAACTATTGTTTGAAGTTAAGATGATCCTGAACATAACGTTCAGCCCTTTAACGTGGCAATGTTATCGTTTTTTGGGAGAACAGTTAAATTAGTAGTTCATTCTCAGCTAAAGGAAAATAGGAGAAGTTTAGAATAACTATACAGAACATAAAGGTTTTTCTCTCATCACCATGTGTTTTCAATGACTGAAAAATGAATTCAACTGCTTTCCAGGTATTCCAGGACAAGTGGGGATAGCATGAATAGTATGCATGGATAGTACAATAGCATGAATTACCCTATTCCGTCCTCCCTCCCCAAACCCCGACAACACGTAAACAAATAGACCGCTGTCTCCTCACATAACTGAGGTCATTCCCACCATAAAACTGGGCCAGGACATCCAGGCAGGAAGTGATGGCATATCCTGCCATTGGGCACATTGTTTACAAACAGCTCTGATTGGACCACGCCCGCTCACTACGGTGCACTGCAACCGCAACACAAACAGGCCAATCAGCAGCAATCAAGTGAAACGGGTTATTGCCTGAGGACTTGCAGGCTCCCAGAATGTAAACAATACATATGGAAGATAGGGGGTGATAATAAATTAGACCTTTTTTTTCTCTTTCTAACATTTAGTCACACTGAAGAATTGACAGTCAGTAGGGCCAACATGTTATGGTATAGTGTTCTGATGTCATATGTACAACAAAGATGACAAGGCAGTTTTTCTGCACAGCCAGGGTGAGTCTGCATTAACCCCCATTATATGCAATACTCAGGGCATGTGGGTTAAACTGTGGTTTAAGATCGGTCTGTTTTTACCTTAGAAAATACTTTTGACAATTGTTTAAGTTTTCAAATTGAAATATTTCGGTGATACACCCACCTGACTCACTGTAATTATGATTTGCACATAAAACAAAATCTTTTCCTGGGACTAATAAATGGCGGAGTTCTGCATTCCTTCTGTGTGGTTCTGTAACTTTTACGATAACCAGTGAAGATGTGTGTTTCATAGAAATGCATCAGCTATGTTGTACAAGTTGGACCCTGGTTCAAAAAGAAGAAAACGCATTTAATACTGAAAATTGTTGTAGTAATGTGAGTTGTTTGGCACATTTAATGGACTGTATTAAAGCACCTGATGGTCCTTTAAGAAGTGCTTTTGCATAGTGTTAAACATGGGGAAATGTGCAAAAATGTAAGAACTGATGATTTTGTCCCCCTATCTTTTCATTGTATAGTTGCACTAGGAAGGCAACACGTCACAGCAAGTAAGAGGAGGACCAATAACTCTTTAACCTAAGGTACATATGGAATATGAGTATTATATGAATATGAATCCGATATGTTTTTTTGGGCCTGCACACCTGTATTTATAGCTATCCACTTGTAGTTGGATCAACTGGACACATTTTAGTACGAAGAGAGAGAGAAGCTGCGCGTGTTCTTACCTCTGCCTCTTTCTGCAGAAGGATCTGGTCTTTATCCACCTCGTCCTCGTCCACAGCCCTGCAGAGAAACCAAACACATTGGTTAGAAAATGTTGCTTCATACAGAGCGGCTCATGTGCTGTTGAAGAGATATATAAAACCAGCATCTCACCTGCCCGCTGTCTTCAGCCTCTCTGAGCGGAAGTTCTCGTAGTGCAGATCCTGGGTTACCTCCTGGAGGTCCTGCATGTGGGTCCTGCAACGAAACAAGACATGCGATCCTTTCCTTACACACTGGGAGGCAGTAGAGCTTCGCTGTTAAATATTTCATTAGTGGATTTTCTTACACATCCAGCTTAATGCGGATGAAGTTCTGTCGAAGGTTTTCCTTCCATGTATCGTATTACCTAAGCAGTTTTATTGTCGGGGAGACTTACACAAGCATGGTGCGTAGTTTGAGGAAGTCATTGTGCTCAGGGTTCTCAACCTCAACGACTCCCCAGGGGTAGAGACGACCACGGATCTTCTTCCCCTTCACCTCAATCAACTGGTTGGAGCCAATCACAGCGAAGGGAATGCTCGCCTGGGAGAGGAAGATAAAAGGTCAGAGGAGACCCAGAGAGAAACAAAGTCAGTGGAGGGGATATAGAAAATAAAGGTATAGGAGAGGAGTTGGGGTGAAGTGAGGGGGGAGCATCGGAGGAGAACGGTATATATCACTACACCAGCAGAGGGAAGTATCTGACGTAGTTCTGCTACAGCCAGCATCGGCTGCGCCTGTCCCTCTCTCTCACCTTCAGGACTCGGGTCTGCTCCTTGAACTCCTCGTCCTCGTCTGAGTCGGCGTCGGGCAGCTGGTAGATCCGGATCCCGTGCTCTGCGATCTCGTCCAGGATCTGAGAGGTGGAAAGGGGAGGTAAAAAACACGAGATGAGCCAAAAGGGGTCGTGACCTCACCGTGACCTCACAACGTGTCCCGCTACACGGGGAAAACCTCGACTGATGGTTGGGTCAGTTTGACTTTCTATGAACAATCTCGATTAGGAACAGACCAGAAAGCCATCAAGAAAGCGCCTTCATTCAAAAAATAGTAAAACTGTCAAAACCACTAAGGACCCCTTTCCTTCGAAATATCTTTTGCATCCTTCGTTTTAGTGTAGTAGATGCTCATAATGTAATAGTATTCAGTGTTTTTTAAGTTACTTATCCATACTATGCTTATGTTCTTGTAATTGTACTGTAATAAATCTTAACTTAAATAAAAGTCGGACAGTATAACGGTAACCTCAAGTCACTTAAAGCTACAGCTTATTCCCCTATGGCACAGGCTTCCGTTATTTAGCTAAAGTATATATATTAATATATAAAAAATGTGCTTTATAAAACTGTTAACTGTGAGTCAGATGTACAAAATAACAGCTGGCGCTCTGACCCAATGGAAAGTAATAGAGCTATATAGACTAATAGGAGGGTGCGAGCGAGTGCCAGTTGTTGCAGCAACACATTTAATTAAAGCCCCCCGCGGAGGACAAAGGGGGTGAGACAGAAAGGGTAGACAGGTGAAAAAATAATAACGGCCTGTGTGTGTGTGTGTGTGTGTGTGTGTGTGTGTGTGTGTGTGTGTGTGTGTGTGTGTGTGTGTGTGTGTGTGTGTGTGTGTGTGTGTGTGTGTGTTTCGGAGTCAGAAAGTTCTCACCCTCCTTTATTCGCCGACCGGTGGGGAAACAAGTTGAAACAAAAGGAGCTTTCTTCCCCGTTACCTCTGGGACAGATGTCAGTATTTATTATTCTAAACATCAAAGCTGCATTTTTCCTTTTGTTTCCCACCCCGAGAGAAGAACATTTAAATCCACAATGTAGCCTTATCTAAGGGAGCCAAAAAATGTCAATTGTTTTCTTAACTTTTTTTTGGGGTGTGGGGGACTTTCATGTACTGCAGTGTATAACAGGACAGTGGTCAGTCAGCCAGGAGCCTGGGAAGTGAGCACAGGTTTTCCTACAGAGCTCAGCTCCTGTTTGAGTCCCTTGTTATGGCTGCCGCTTGTTTTCTCAGTGAGCTCTGTACGCAAGATAGTGTGTTTCTGTGTATGTGTGTGTGCGCAGGGAGACTCGCTCATTGTTGTGGGACAGAACAAAAAACAAACAGACTTCGCAGGATTCGGAAGGAGAGCGTGACTCAGGACCAGAGCCTCTTTCTCTTTCGTTCCCCTAAAAAATGCACACGATGTACAGATTCGTCCAAACGCGCGGGCTGGGTAAACATCGCTCTCGTGGGGCATGAGCGAAGATAATTTTGGGAAACTGTGCACTCAATGGGAAAATAAACAAAAGTGACACAATGGCAGGAAAAACCCCCCGAAACAAACAACAAATCAGCAGTCACACGAGCAGATAAGATTGAGACAAAAAAAATCCAACTGAAAGACCACTAAACAACAAGTTAGATGAACAACCAAGGAAGACATATTTTATGAATGGAAACCACCATTAAATATCTAGAAATAATATCTGATCATCACGCAAACATGAGTCTGTTGTCTGCCATCATCTGTTCTCAGACCTTGGTTAGCCAAAAAGTGAAAAATGACTGTTTACCTTTATTATTCTGTTTGGCAACGTGTGCTTAGTACGGCCCGACACCTATAATCAAGACCTCTCCGGGATCATGGGATGTCAAAATCACTGCCTGCTCCAAATCCCTGTAGTCTCTTCTGTTGATTTACAGTACACAGTGTAGACCGTAATCCATGATGTTACACCGGTCTCTCTCCTCCTATTCCGCAGAGTTGTGTATTTACCTTGGCACACAGATGTTGGCAGTGGGAGCCATTTTGATTTCATGACCATCCTGTTCGGCTATAATACCCCCTCCCCCGCCCCCCCGTGCTGTTATGGTTGGGCGTGCAGGTCCACTTGATGTTGTCGGGGGCAGCGCGCAAACAATGCCACGCAAGACTCAATATTAATTGGAAAAGGAAGGCAAAGTTTTACTGGCTTGCGTTTCTGGCTCACATCACCGAGTGTGGAGCATTGTCGCTGGAAAAATGATTCCGTCATGTCGGGCGGTTATGATAAGTGAGAGGGGCGGAGGCCGCTAGAGAACGAGCTTGAAATGAGACACAGTTTGAAGGTGAGGCATGTGTTTTTTCAGTTTACAGTCAGGTTCGCTTCACTTCTAGGAATAGAAAATACACTGTGGCGGTTATGTGTCGCCACCAAATATAGCATACCCACAGGTCTGTCCATAGATGTAATTACACAGCGGGGGGGAGTCGTGGGAGACATGGCTAAGCAGTTTTTCCTGCAACCGCACGGCAGGTTTAACGGAAACCCTCCAATCATAATGAAACACAGAGCAAAGCCATCATTACGGAGGATCAACCGTTTCAGCACGTCAACCAGGCAGGCCGGGAATAATATTTTTCAGGATTGGTTCATTCCTCACAAGCAAAAACCACGAAAAATATGAATGACTCAAACCACCCGCTTAGCAATGACAAACGACGCTGGCAGAAAAACAAATAGCCGCTGGGAAGAAAAAAAAGAGCAAAGGAGACAAAAGAAGAGGATTGTGGTCCGGATGTTCAACAGGTAACCGCATGCCGGAGCTCAGTGATACAGCTGTAGTGTGACTGCAGACAGAGGTGAGCCTCCTGTGGCCTGCTGTGGTGTTTGTATCCACTGAGCTGAACCTAACAGACAAACTAACAGAGAGAACAATACTTGGAAGTAGAAACATGTAGAGAGAGAGAGAACAAAAACATCCAAAACACAAAACAATCAAACCATACTAATCAACCCTGACTGAGAAGAGCAAGGATCAGGAATTCAGAGGGACCGGACCGGCAGCGCTCTTACATAACGTTTATGTAACCTCGCGGCTGCCTGCCAGCTTCTAGCAGAGCGGCCATGGGGAGGAAACGGTGCATCATTGCCATTAGAGGTAGTCGGCCTTCAGTCACTTTTGAAACTTGTGCTTGTACTGAGAAAACACCTTGAGGGACAGAGGCCCTCTTTTTCCAAGACTGCTGAGTTTATTAAAGGAAAAAAAATCCTGGCCATGGTGAGGAGTGTTTAATCCGTTCTGCTGAGGGTTCTCTCTATCCCTTATGAGACCCCCTGTGGGTCCAACTGTGGGTCTACATATCGGTGGATAAAACAACTGCTTACTTTGCACCTTCCAAGTCTAATTTACACATCAGAGCTGACCTGAAGTGGAACCAGCAACAGGCAATATTCAACAGTAATACAGTAAACGTTAAAAGTTAAAACGTAAAAGTTAAAGTACCCAAAGCAGCATTTGGAGAAGCACGTTTTAGTTCATCTTCTGTTCTGGTGACACATTTATGCTGTATATGGAGTTATTGCCGATGACCTAACTGCTTCATATTTCCTAAATGCTGTACACAATCATGGTTGACGAATAAACTACAGACACAAACGCCTCCATTGACTGTATTTATTTTTTTGTGGAACCTGACACAAAGTTCACCCCTGCTAGCATCATATCTAATCTCTGAGTTAGGTGGTATTTCACACAACAAACGGCATTCATTTAGCAAGCGCGGTTATCATTTAAGGCCAACATCTACTTAATAAATTTATCACAAGACCAGTAACGTCTGATCGGCAAAACAAATATTCAACGGGAAACCATGACTACTTCATGTTTTCATTTCAGAATATTTGGTTTCTATATTATTTTGGAGCGGTTTGAAAGCAAGTATGAATAATTCAATTTACACAAAATCTGGTGCTTTATGTGTGTGTACAAGAGTAAAGAAAGCCATATGCTAATAAAGTGAGCTTTATATTTTCTGCTAATATTTACAGTCTGTTCTGCTGCAGCTAAATCATTACAGTCTCGGTCTGTCTCATGTCAGAGCAAACCTGAAAAAAAGAAAAAGGAAAACCTGTCCAGCTAATAAACTGTAAATTACTAACTCTGGACAAGCAGAAATATGTTTTTTCCCCACATAAAATAAAGCGCCAACACACTATTTGATAAAGAATTAAATGCCGTGATAAGTACCGAAATCTTCAGTCATAGATCTAAGTCCTGAGTGGAAGAACAACTTTTTTAAAGTTTCAAGAAAACAATTTTCAGCCAACAAAACAAGACTTCGCTATTAAAAAGAAAACTATGATTTACTCTCTCACAGGAGGATTCAATGTGGCTTTTGCAAAGAAATATAAATATTTAGAGAGAGTACTGAGCTGTGTCACTGTAATTAATATTTCAAACAACACTTATTACAAACCTCAATTACAAGGCAAACAACAGAGAGGGTCTGGCAGCATGAAAAGAAAAAAAAGGCTGACTCCTCACACTATTCTTTAGTTTCCAAACTGATTTGCTAACCTTAAGACACATGAGAACAAATGCTTCTCTCTTGCCAGGAAACGCCTTACGACTAACCGGCTCTCTGCTGCCTGCAGGGATTCTGGGGGGGGGGGGGGGGAGAGAGCCCCAACAATACCTGATCTAGGGGGGGTCGGAGGGATTTAGACCTCATACCAGCCTCCCACACACACATAGAGAACCGGTATAATCTGGAGTCAGGAGCAGGAGCGGAGTTTACGTGCGTGGAGCTTTGTAGCACCAGGCGGTGGATCACGGCGGAAGGAGGATGACCTTCACAACCATCTCCAGAACAAATCCATCAGACCTTTTAAACATCATCCGCCTTTCTAGAAGTACAGCACTGACACGCAGCAGCACCGCAGCAAACAATACCTTTCTGTTCACAGGATTAAAGACACTTGCATGCATGCGCATGAAACACACATTCCAGATATATTCAGTCAGAGTCTGAGAACCAGAGAGTGGACGGTCCAGACTGGAACAGCTGGATTTGTCTGCACCAAGAGAAAGTACAGGGGGGGAAGTCACCGCCACCATGGAAACGTGAAGGCATCATTGAAGTTATGGGGATCAACACGCTTGCATGCACGCGCACCCACCCACCCACGCTCCCATTGTCTGGGGCGAAGTATTAGTCCGGTTAAGACCACCCACCTCTCCCTCTGATCAAAGGGCACAGGGAGGAACAATCAAGCTATTCATGTAATCTTGTATCTACATGAGATTTACATGAAGACGTGGCAGGTTTAGTGTTTCAAACCAAAAATCTGGCTTTTTTGTGACCTGGTCCGGTGATCAAAAGGGTGAACAGCAAAAGGTGACTCATTGGTGTAGAGAGCAAGGAAACGTGCTCTGTTCACACTGTACTTTCTTTACTTGTGAACAGACGAGAGCGTGTAACAGAGCTGCCCATTCAATGAGGGAAAAGCACATATTTATTGTTTTAAAATCCGCAGAGCCGTGGAGCATGCCCTGGCACAATGACCGCTGGAGGGCAGAAAAATAAATACATCCTCGTGTTTGAAACAGTGGCAGGAAAAGGGACAGGGCACAAGCTTACAGGGGACTCGTATACTAACTCACACACAAACACACACAAATATAGGAGCAGTGAAGTAATCACCACTCAACCTTTACTCATGGGGTGCCTACTTAGTACAAAGAAAGAGTCGAACTTCAAAATGTGTGTGTGTGTGTGGGGGGGGATGACGCTTTACAAATAGCATATTTAATTTTATACTAATATTTGGACCCATTTTACCCTCGAAAATGATAATAATAATAATAATAACTAATAGTAAGTTATTTTGCAACTTTAAATCAAGTAAGGGTGCAACTAATGATTCTTTTTAATTAGCTATTAATCTGTGGATTATTTCCTCAATGGATCGTTCCATCACAATATATTAAAGGCAAAGGTTTTGTCTTTAAAGTGTGCTGGGTTTCTTTCTGACTAAAGAACAGTAGCACATCCTCACGATTGAGAAGCTGGAACTATGGAACATTGAGACAAAAGTGACTTAAATTAAATTGCTGATTCATTTTCTGCCATTTCACTAACCGATTTATTGTTCTAGCGATAGAAAAAAAAACAAGACACAAAAGCACTTCTCTGTTCAGACAAAAACAGGTATGTTTTTGACTCCATCAGGATTCCAGTCTAAACCAGCTGTGTATGGTTCCTCTATGTTCAAACAGAAAAACATCCAGTGAAGCAGTTTGAGATTAAAACCCTGCACAGGATATGACTGAGAGGTCCCAGACTGAGAGGATCAGTCCCTCAATATACCCTCCTCAAGGCAACTTATGAGCTAGAGACCGCAGCGACCCCGGCGAAGGAAATTGGCATGAGAGCAAATAAAAAAAAAAAAAGACAACACAAAGAGGCAAAGGAAGAAAAGTACGAGGTGGAAGAATGAGGCACTGCCAGGAGAGGAAGGACCGAACGAGGGGAGAGCAGAACCAAGAGGATGAAACCTGGATGATTTGTCCAAGAAGGGGCAGCAGGTTGTGTCTTGTCAGTGGAACAGTGTTGACCCGTAGCAGGAAACTTATATTGTTCCCTACAAGCTGTTTCCCCATAATAATAGGAGAGAAGGACGAATGGTTTAAAACGGTGAGAAAGTACCCTACAGAAAGAAACAACGACTAATAAATAATGCGGGAGGAATTCTGTGGACATCAATCATCCTCCAGCACCGGGGCTTTGTGGCAGCTTCTTGGCGGCCCGCGACTGCATGGGAGGACTCTTAGGCACGTATACCTAAGAGCCACTTCAGCTAATCTGATGGAACCGACAAATACTCTGGCCGAGATATGTTTGTTCTCCTGAGAGACACTTAAAAAGATGAATGAGCATTGCTACGACAGCCTATCATTTACAATGACTACGTTTACAAGCACGCAAGAAACCAGACTACTGTGATAAATGTGTCAAGGCAGCGAGAGTGATTTTCAAAGGCTACTATTGTCTAAAACGAGAATAAGACAATATCCCACCCCATTTTTTGGGGGAGGGGGTAAAACGCCCTATAATCATTTAGATATATGATGTGTATATGATAAGATACCTTCTTAGTGATGCGACAGTCTCATTTTTTTTTTTATACTTTTTTTCCTGTGTACATGTGCCTCTTTAGTGTTTTCACTGCACGCATTGCTCCCCATCCTGGTATTTGCTTGAAATATTTGCATGTGAAAGAAAAACCACAAAACCTGTTTGAGGTTCTACATGGTAAAATATTCAGGTTTCACCAGCAGGAATTTAGCTGAACTAAAAATATGTCTCATAATCAGATCGCCTGGAAATAGCCAGTTAATTAATTAACTAAATGCATGTAAATGCAGCCGGTTGATGAATTTATTCAGGACCACTGGCTGAAACATAGCCGCACACAATCAGACTGCACAGAAGCACAAATTGAGATGGAGATAAAAGTTGTGTTTGCCCAAACGGGAGATAAAATGCCCTCTTCAGGGACACGTGGAGCTGGTTCTAAATGTGGGGCAGATGGCTCAATTACCCCTATGTATTTCCTGACAATAACGACTCCAGGAGCACCCTTCGGTTAGATACGGACAAACTAAATAATTTTTTGTGTCCGTTACCAGTACAAAAGAAAAAAGAACTGTGTATAAATTTAGTTTAGAAATAAGCAAGATTTCTTAATTGCTTGGATTAGAAAATGAATGGATTTGGGTAGTGTGCACATGTGTGGGCCAATGTGCGTGAATTCGTCCATCTCGTTTAACTCATCAGCTCCTTAGCGTACAGCGGGAAATGTCTGTTAAGGGGACACTTAGTGGAGCATGTGAACAAACTCTGTTGGACAGATAGTGTTCTGGGACAGTTTGGCCGTAAAGAGGTCAGATGGGAGCGATAATGTTTCCCTATTTTCCGCTGCCCCACTTTTTATCTACAGTCGCCTACGTTTTTTATAGCATACGATGTCTATCAGAATGAAATCCAAATACACGAAGAAAATGAAACAAGAGTTGAGAGCAGTTGACCTGTTTCAGCGCTGCCAGCTGGATCAGAAAGCCCACAGGCCTGGAGATCGGGGCGGGGGGTTTCAGTGGTGGCAGGAAACATGGTTTTGTTCATCTGAAGTGCCAGAGGAACACTCAGAAGGTTTGAGGAAGGTCAAAACACAAAACAACTCCAAGGAGCACAATTCAACAGGGCAGGTCCCTTAAGGACAACGCAGCAGAGAAATTTCACCTTTGATGCTTGGGGGCAACTTACACACAATCAGAATAAGGAGGGAGTTACCGAGTTCTTGCATTGTCCTCATGAGGCGCATGTGAAATCTTTTTGTCTTAGGAAAATTTAGCGTGTGCGTCCTGAGACTGTGACCCCGTCTCCCCGGGACGCGGCATCAGCACTTTTGATCAATCCGACTATGGGAGCCTCGGACAAAGAAGACTCGCTGCCGAAGAGGAACGGAGCCGAGTTGGACTCTGGTCAGCCTGACACCCTGTCAGACCACCGGCTCCGAGACCTCAATGAGAGGCAGGTGGGAGGTCTGGGCTTTGGCTTTGCAATTAAAAACAGTAATTTGCAACAACAGCCCATTTACTGCCTGCTTTTTTTTTTTCCGGGACTACGACTGCAACCGATGATCGTTTTCCATTATTATTATTATCTGATGGTTACTTTCTCCATTAATCGTTTTGCTTATAATTTGTCAGAAAACAGAAGCCAAAAATATTCCATTTATATTGACCTGAAAACAGGAAAAGCTGCCAACCCTTCACATCTGAGAATCCAAAAAGAACCAAATTTTTTGCTTGAAAAGTTGGAGGTGTAAGGGTTAGAGTGGAGCAGACGTTATCAGCTGGGTTACGTAGCAGGAAGCTGAGGAGCGCGCAGGCAGGCAAGCAGACACTCTGGGTCACATCCAACAGGAAGTATCTGGGACGGGTCGAGACTGGATGAGATGTGTTGCCCCTATATTATATACACACACACAACACCGTGTTCCTACGCATGTCCCTCCTTAATGTTTCCTCTCGCATGTCGTCCCTCCCTTTACTTGGCTGGCTGTATCATCAACACAAGGTGCACACTGTAAATCGGCGCAATTACGCGGGGAAGTACACGTTTGCTTTCTCGGCGTGAACACACGGATGTCTGACACAACGGGCTGTCGATGAGGATGGATGGTGTTTTTTTGCCATTGTTAGCGTATCGTCCAGCGATACACTTTCTAATTGATAAACCATATAACTGTAGATGAGACAAAAGCAAACACAATTCAAAAGTCCCCAACATCCTGGCCACATCCTTGTGCCAAGAATCAAATCTAGGGGAAAGATGATTACGTACACTGTATATAGAATGGCTATAGATCTAAATTGTGTGCGTGTGTGCGTGTGCGTGTGTACGTCAAAACTCACCCTCCTCTTCAGGCGGTCCCTCTCCCTCAGTGTCAGCGTGTCGGCCTTGGCAATGACCGGGACTATGTTGACTTTGCTGTGGATGGCCTTCATAAACTCCACATCCAGAGGCTTTAGGCTGACAAATAAAAATATTTTATAGAAGACAAAGAACAATGTGTTTGAGGGCGAGAAAAAGGATAATTGAGAAATTGAATTTTCGTGGGGCAAGAGAAAAATAGGAACAGGCTTCTTTAAGGTAATCTTCAATGTGCTGGAGCAGACCCAACGTGTGTGTGTGTGTGTGTGTGTGCTTGTTTACCCATGTCCAAACGGAGATATGAAGTAGAAGCAGCAGTGCACCCTGTTGTCCACGATGTGTCTTCGGTTCAGGCCGCTCTCGTCGTGGAGGTATCGCTCGAACTGATTGTCGATGTACTGGATGATGGTCTTGAAGCTGACATGGGAGACAAACAGAGAGGCAGAGGGACAAACGGACCCCCTTTAATCATGTCTAATAAGCACGTAAACACTGTTTTAACATCGACACTGAGAGTGACATTCAAGAAAAAAGAAATCATGCGCTTCACTTTGAAGGCTATTGAGCAAGAAGTCGAGGAGGAACTAAGAGACAAATATTGTTTTTGACTCCCTTCATGAGTAAGTGGTGTAGTTTTTTTATATGTCATGAGATTCATTACTGGTGTTGTAAAATTCAATATCTCATTTTGTGATGGGATGGAATCATTTCAGTTGAAGGTGTTTATGTTCCTCAATGGGCAGAGAAACCCTTTAAACTCTACCAGAGAAACTTTAGAAATACAGCTGCTCAAAGTCAAATTACAGCTGCTTCTGCAAGTTGCAGAAAAGTTGTGATTAGTGATCTGTTTCCTATCACCAGGAAAAACAGGTGCTATTTTCACACCTTGTGTTGTGCTGGTGCGATAAAGACAAAGTTCAACTGATGAATGCATTAAATTATCTTCCGGGCAGACAGCAAGTTGTGAATCCAACTTATGGAAAGAATGTTGTCTTTATGTCAGTTTTCTTTTCTTGTTTAGCAGCAAAAAACGCATCAAAGGTCCCAAGGCCGAAATCAAACATGTTATGTTGTGGTATTATAGCATGCGTTGTAAACATGCTTTCCATAGTTCTTTACATTTGTGATCTGCGATTGCACCCAACTGAACTGATCTATGTACAGTTAAAGCGCATATCATATACTGTGAGTACAGACCTTCATTACGAAAAGCAGAATCTTGATTTATTGACTTTTAAACATTAACTAATTATTGAGCAGGTGACAAGAGACATATTCTGCAGAGAGAAGGCAAAGAGCAGGTTTTTGCTGTTATTGCCTTTCGTTCACAGATGTGTCTTTTTTGTAAGCCTTTGGCGGAGAGTATGTAGATCCAGGAGAGCTAATGTACAGCTATGCTGGGACAAACCACACACTCACACACACACAAATGGCTGAAGAAAATCTGGACATAGGGAATGCAGAAGGAGGAGAGGTAGGAAATAGGGAGTTTCTGAGATGGAACTTGAGAAAGGGAGTCGTTGAGGACAAGAGGGGAAGGATGAGAGAGCACGCTGTTACAGGAAACACGTCCCAAGCTGTTCTCACTCCTCCTCCTCCTCCTCCTCCTCGTCCTCCTCCGCGGCACACAAACACACCAGTCCTGGCTGTTGATGGCGTCGCCGTATCCGGGGGTGTCGACCACGGTGAGGCGCAGCTTCACCCCTCGCTCCTCGATCTCCACAGTCGACGCCTCGATCTGCACTGTCCTCTCGATCTTCTCTGTGGAAGCAGAAACACAGGAACAATTAACGAGTAGCATGGAACCAGAGTGGAACTTTATTATCCCATAAAATCGTGCCCGATCTAAGTGCTCATACACAGCCGCTGAGATGCCGAAATCGCAGGCTTCAAAGAAGGTGTCTATGAAATCATGGGTTTTGTCATCAAAAAGAGCTACACTTTTTTCCTTTTTTCTTATCTGTACAGACCCTGGAGGGGTCAAGCCAGAACAAGTCCTAACCTAAGTCAAGTCATAAGAAGGGGCAGGGTCATATTTTGAGACTCAAGCATTCCCAACATTCCTGTTTCAATAATGCGCTGCTGGAGACATTGCGCCAGACATTTCTCCATTATTACAGTGTGCATGTTTGTGTATGTGTATGTATGTGCATGTGTGTGTGTGTACCTGCAGCACCGGGGATGTAGCGTTCAGGGTAGAGATCAGTGAGAAACAGGCTGTTTATAAGCGTTGATTTGCCCAGACCAGACTCCCCTGAAAAAAAGAGAGAAAGGGAAATAAAAGCTCTATTCTCTTAAGAAAGTGTGTATTCTACTTTAAAAGAAAAGAGCGATCACTCACCTGCAACCATGAGGGTGAATTCAAACCCTTTTTTTACCGACTTTCGGTGCACTTGGTTCGGGAGGTTGGCGAACCCGACATAACCTGCTGCATCTGGGAACTGTAGAGCACAAACAACACATACATATTGTTCAAAATGAATGTCAGAAACTAAGATTAATGAGGAAGTATTGCACTAGTCATAAAAATATGTAATGACTCAAATTATAGGGGGTTGCAGATTTAGTTTAATGTGATTACGTGACATTTTTGATAATTTTATTAGGAGTGTAAAGGTACAATTGAGCGTATACGAGATTGATGATGATGTCCATTATTGAGATGTTTCAACAGGCAATAAAACCTAGCCACTAAACACTCACATGTATACAGGATATCCCCCCTGGATGCCTGTGCGAGTGTGTGTGCATGAGATTACGAGTAGCATGAGTGTTAATCACCGCTGCCTTATTAGAATCCCCTCCTGAGTACTCTGTAAAGCCGTAATGTGTGGGGGACGTTTGGGCCCGTTACTCACCTTCCCTTTCTCTCCAGACTGAGACATTGCTGCTGCTTACTGGATACCTGGATACAACGGGAAAAAAAAGAAAAGATAAAGGTGCATGACATAAATCATCATAAAAATCCAGCCTAACTTCCTTCCTGCCAGCAGCAAAACACTTATTCCAGGCATCTTGATTAAAATCTTTCTCGAGAATGAAATTAATATTTTGTCAATAGAAACCAAAAAAAGTAGCTTAAACTCACACTGTAACGTAATTCACACGTTTTTTTTTTTATTATTTGCGTGATGTAATATCCATCCAAATACACTATTAGAGCCTTTAAAGTCAAGTCGTGGTTGCAATTTGTTTCCCTGAAGAATGATATGATAGGTTTGACATGAGGAATCTGCTGAGCCTGATATGTCGCATTGCACACTTTCTTAGCCAAAGCTTTTATTAAACATTGCTTTGATCGGTTGTTGATGCTCTTTTTGTAAATCTAAAGTCAAATCCTTTCCAAAAATGCTAGAAATACATATTAATCTAAATTAAACAAGGGGTGAGTGATATGAATGAAATCCTTTCTCGCAGTATATGTCATATTATATCATGACAGCAATATATATTTCAAGATTCAGTAAGTTTCTTTGGAAACTTTGTTTATTGGGATAAATAACCAGACAGAAGTGTGAGTTTTTGGCAAAAAAACACCATAATACAATCACAAAATCATAAAAAAAATAATCATATTATATATTACTATAAAGCTGTTCTGCATGAACTCTATTTTATAAATTTGTTTAGTCTCTTGGGATACATTGTTGTATCTGCCAACCTAAATTTGACATCACAAGCCATGACAGAGCAATTAGACAGGCAATAAGTCCCATAGTTGTCTTCATATCACAAATATACATTTATCATATCGCCATGACATGCGGCTCATTTTTCTTGAGCAGGAATCACTAAAGAGGACTCCACCTCAGGACATGTATGTTGTAAATTGTAACAACCCCCATCGAGCCCCCATCGAGTCCACGTTGCGATGGGCACTCGGGCTGCCGTGACGACCACACAGTTCTTTCACACTATCACGTGGAAGGAGCAGTGATTAAGGGCCCTTGGCAACAAAGTGTGTTCCCAGACTCCCATTAAACTGTCCTCTATGCCCACCCCCACCGCGCTCCCGCCCCACTTGATGACCCCAAGCAGACGACGGAGCAACAAGCCCGCTTGATAAATTAGCCACATAATGACGGAGCAGGAAGAACAGGCTCCGTTTTATCACCAACACACTGGCCCTTGACAGGTGGAGTGTGATAAGCATTAGAACGAGGCAGGCCGCCGTGTGCTGCCAAACGGAGATGCACTGGTTATGTAATGGTAGTTGAGGGATGAAGGGGGGGGGGGGCATGGGAATCCGGATTGACCTTATGCCATTGGCATGCAACAAACGCACAGTTGTGGACACTCAGGGAACCATTTCACACTGTTAAATATATTAGATGGTTTTTTTGGATGGGAGGGGGTCTGTGTGCATCTACATGAAAGTGGGCAGAGATCTCTCACACTGGTTTCACCGAGCCCGCAGGGAAAACAATGGCTGTTTATCCCTCTGGTTCCTGAAGCCTTTCCTATACAGGGCAGCTCCGCTATGGGGAGGAGGGAGAACACGTGCCTCACCCCTGACCACATTCGGGTCCCGACCGCATGTCCAAACAGCAAGGGGGAGAACACTGATACTATAGGGAGGAGGGGGGCCAGGTTAGGGCCGCAGGGTCGAAAGGTTAACCCAGTTAAACCAAGTATAATTTAGAAAGGGAGAAAAATATAAGCACTGACATTAAGAATAGGCATCCAACATAAATATTATAGAACCGGCAAACTAGTAAAACACTGATTTAACCAGAGTGGAAACAGTTAGTTGATCTACAAACATTTGAAATCTGAAACTATTTTAATATAGTAAACTATAAAAAAAATTTGTCTTTCGCCATCGTTTTGACCTGATGGTGGAGCTAAATAAAAATGTTGGGGAATCGATAAAGTTCAATTCATCCTGTGAAGAAGATGAATTTGTGTGCCAAATGTCACCATTTAAAAGTTGTCAAAAATCACCAAAATCCCTGGGATACATCCTCTGGGGAATATGAATATGTTAGTGAAATATGTGCCAATCAATCTAGTAGGTGTTGAGATATTCTACTGGATGAGTGTAAACTTAGTTGTTGGTGATGAGAGAGGAAAAGTCACATAAAAAAGAAATACTTAAAAGTAATTGGGATTCATCCTCTGGGGAACTTCTTGGATTTTGTATGATGGTGTTGGGGCAAACCATCCAATTATTGTAGGGACAATTCACAAAAAAATTTAAAAAGTGATGCGCTGACCAACCAAAATGATTCCTATACACACAACACTAGCGTGGCTCAAACATGAGGGTCGGCCCTAAAAACACAACAAAGACGATAATAAATGGGCTTTCATTGTTAATGAACATCTAATTTAATGTACTGGCCCACACAGGCGTATCCATGTGTGTCACTCACACACACACACACACACACACACACACACACACACACACACACACACACTCACACTCACACTCACACTCACACTCTAAGTGTTATTCCTCGATAGGCTCTGTGGGAACCAGCGTTAGCCCGGCAGCACATTAATTAAACCGCTCCAATATCACACTTGTAATATCACAAAGACAACACTACAGGACAGACAGGCAGGAGGCACACTTCAATAAGACTCTCTTAATAACGGCCATTTAATCGGCCGGGCTGCTGAGCTGCTTACACACACACACACACACACACACACACACACACACACACACACACACACACACACACACACACACACACACACACACACACACACACACACACACACACACACACACACACACACACACACACACACACACACACACACAACAGGCCCAGACGTGGCGGGAGACTAAACAGTTTGGGCCAAACAGGGAAAAATAATGCCACCTTAGTTAAGCCAAAGTGCTTGGTGTGTAATGCATTTGCAGTTGATTTATTGGCTGGAGGGAAGCCATGAAGGGGGCAGCAGTGCTGGTAGAACTATTCACCTTCCTCACGAACAGCGTCCAGGGTGCGCACACCCGCTTCCCCACGGATTAAAGCCTTTCTGCACTCGCTGGAAACATTGAAACAATAATGTCACACCGTGGAGATTTGGTGAACTCTGTGGCACGACAACAAAAAACTGTAATTTACTGGCAACTGATCGCAGCAACAGGCGCCCCGAGAGGTAGTGAGCATAATAAAGTGACGTGAGACACACACACAACAACGCACATTAACATTGGGGGGGGGCCTTACTGTAATTAAGTAGCCCTTGGGGACCAAATGTAGTGGTGGTGGGAGACAGTAATAAAATATATGATACTGTCTTTTAAGCCATGGTTTTAGAAAAACTTTATAATACGAGCACAGAGAGGGGGGGTAAAGCAACAATAGACGGAATGAAAAAGCCTTTCAACCATAAGAAAACCAGCAGGGCTGTTCATAACACACACGCACACGCACACACACACACACACACACACACACACACACACACACACACACACACACACACACACACACACACACACACACACACACACACACACACACACACACACACACAGGATGGGCCGTTTATGATGATGGGACAGGGGAGGAAATGACTCAAAACAAGTGGGAGTCTTACGGCAGCAAAATGTTATCATAACACTGTTGCTCACACAGCTGCTGTACAGTAACATGAAGTTGGGGGGGGGGGGGGGGGGGGGGGGGGGGGGGGGCTTTTCATCAATGATTAATTGTGAAACTAACACCTTGGTGTGGTAAAAGGTCATATATAGTATTTTTTGTTTCCATGCTCATACCTGATGATAGAATGTGTATAAATATGTTTGGTTAACGGCTTTTGAAATTTGAATGTGAGAATATTGCAAATGAAGGAATAAAATAAATAACATTTAATAATAGGCGTTCTATCACGACACAAATCCCTATTCTTGATTATAACTCAGGCCTAAATTGATTTATTCTACAAGTAAACAACAGAGAATGAAAAGCCACCAATTTAAGTCCTATTTTTATTTATTTTTTTACTGTGAGGAAGTACTGTCTGTTTAATGGTATGGTAGTATAGTATAGTATACAAGTATATTATTATTATTATATTATATTTTGTTCTTTTGCATTCACAACACTGTGCAAGACTAGTGTCAGACAGATGTCTTTCCCAGCCAGGGGAAATGACATCTGTCACAGGAAGCTGAAAAGGTCAGAGAGTGGTGAAGGTGTCAGATCAGAGGCCTGAGACGTCTTTCGGTGCTCAGAGATGCCGTCCTTCTGATAGCAAACTGATCTGTGTCCAGCCGAGTATAATGCTAAATTGTTTCTGAATTGAAGGGCAGCTGCCAGCCCCAGATTACAGCTCACACAGTCTGCCTCCGTGCCCACGGCGTTCACCGCTCAGCAAGAAAGGAAGTGAAATATGCATGTTTTCACTGAGCCAAAAACACAAGCAAAGATGGATGATAACTCTTCAATGGTGGCCCTCCGCCACATCTTAGACGGACACATAATGAGAATATGTTTCTGTTTCCCCGCTGTTATTGTGAAGTTGTCTAAACATACATTTATTTTACAAAAAACATGCCTTTATAATCAAAAGGTCAAGGATTAAGCGGATGTTCGAGGGAGATTTCAGGGTTCAGGAATGTTACACAAAGCAGGATTTACAGGAAATGTGTGAATGGCACGTCTGATTTGGAGATTTTTTTTATTTTTTATTTTTTTTAAATGGGACTGATTTGGGAATATGTAGGCCCACTCAAGTGTGGGGAGCTCCAATGCATTATCGAGCATGGAACAGGACAATGGGACAATAAATGAGCTGAAAGGCATTGAGTGTTTTTTTTAAATTTATTTAAAGGTATTGGACATTAATCATTGTAGTGAAAATCTGAAGACAAGGACATATTTACTTTTGTGTCTAATAACTACCGAGATTTTAAATCAACGCTTCAGTCCCTGGATATGGGAGATTGAAGGCCTCTGTAAGAGTTGGATGTCCACCACACCCAGTCTGACAGACACTGACTGAGTTTACCACACATCAAATGGGACAACGGCATTTTCATTTCTACGTGCGCAATAAATACCGTATTTCCTTACACTGGGATATCCTATTTAAAAAAACTCCTTTGTTAAACCGAATTTGAGTGTAATACGGCACTGAAACTTTGTCAACGTTACAAGTCAAACTTTACAAAGCAACAGTTGTTTCGCGGCTGGTGTCATGTTGCCAGAAAGGCTTCAACGGAGTCTCCGGTTTGTCTTCTTCTTCTCCATTCTTCGTCTCATTTAAACACTTTTTAAAAAATGAACATAAAACAACCAACCACTGAGCAGTGCCTTACCTGAGCGTAACTTTGAATACTTGTTAATCAACAGGAGCTTTTTTTTGCCTCTTGCCGCTGTCCCAGCCCAGGAAGGGAAACCCGGAAACCGTTCCCGTGAGTCCGCTCCGCCCTCCTCCCTGAAGCTCGTCATGAGAGGTTTTCTTGCTGCGCCACTGGCGCCATTACGGTTCAACGGACAGGACGGCTGACTCGCAAAACATCGTTCCGCTTGATCCAACATGGCTGTCCAAGTGTTACAGTTTCTGTAACTATTCGCCCAGGCATTTCTTTCCCTCTTGACCCATAACTTTGTGGGAATATTTAATATTTAATTATTTTATATAAATTGTCTATTTAAAACGAGCAGCTGCCAAGCTATAATTGGCTTACAAAATATATTTTATGTTGATCAGTGTTTTCATTAATTAAAGATGACCCACTATATATGACCAAAACGTGTCCATAAATTATATAAATCCTTTGGATATCTCATGATACACCGCTATCCAGTGGTGGAAAACATACTATTCTTAAATAAATTACACATATTGTACTATTGTAGGTCCTTGTATATCCATAGCCCATTTCCCATGTTATTTAACTTTATTCTACTTCACTAATTTCAGAGGATACTGATACAATTTTTTCCATACGAAATCAACCAATGATGAGTTTTTTAAAAATAGATTTTGAATGGATAGGCCTACACTATAGCTAGCTACTAAATATCAAATCAAGCATTTAAAATCTATTTGAACTAAATGATTGATACTAAAGTATGTCTTGAATAACAATTTGAATGTGAATACTTCTACTTTAAGCAAAATATTTTTACATTGGGATAGTGCCACTTATAATAAACACTTCTTTGTATAACAAAAATATTTTCCTGGTTTAAATTTGCAGGGCATGTGGATTATATTCTGAAATGTAATACGTTGTACAAAAACATACCATCGTTAAGGGATATTTCCGGTGTAAACTTGGACAAAATATTGTTAACAATAAAGGTTCTGACAAGTCATTACATTAAAAATGAGTATTTACTCTGGGTGGTGCATGATGCACCCACCGAAAAAATAAAAATACTTAATAATACAAAAAACACATATTCAATAACATTGAAGCAACACACAATACATAATAAACAATAATCACAAAATTGTGAATTCATTTATATAAAAAAATAATTTTGTATAATTCAAACGATTTAGTATATTTGAGGTTTGATGGTAAATTGTTCCAATGAAAGGAAGCCTTGGTACTTGTAACATGATTCTGTCAGACAGACAGACAGACAGAAAAGGATCAGGCTCTCTTAGTAATAAACACACTGAGATTAAACTGTAAAGACGGGTCCAATTTAAAGTAAATACCCTACATTTAAAATAAATAAGACATGTTCTTTTCTGTCATTTTAAGACACACAATTAAGAGCCTATTTCACAATGGCTGTGAAATGACCATTTTAAGCTGCGTGTTCACCGCAGACAAGTGGCATTAGCCTCCATGTCTGAAAAATCAATAACAAGTGCCGTGATTCAGCCAACCACTGCATTTCAGCTGCTCCACAGCCTTAAAACAGCCCCCCGTGCGCCTTAAACCCCATCTCTCCATCCCCCCTCCTATTCATTGTAAATAACTGTTCAAACGCACAATGCGCTCTGGACCGCTTTATTCAGCCTCACAACTTCACCGAGTTGCCATTGGTCCCCTGAGGATGCGGCGATAGCTGATTGGATGAAAAGTTTCTCGTCCAGTCTGTACACCCACCCACCCCCCTACCCCGCAGATATTCGTAGTCCGGTGCTAGTGTGATTCCAGTTGTTTTCACATCGCATCGCCAACAAAGACACTCTGGAGCTGCTGTCTCTCACATCTCCTGGTAAATGTGGCGAGTGATGCGCAACTAACGGCCGACGCTCCTTCACGTCGAGGCGAGAACGAAGAGATAAATTAGCAGAGATATACCTTTGCTCTCGAGAAGATAAGTTAGGGGAGAGAGTTTGAGAAGTTCCTGCAAAAATGGTGTCGGCCGGACTGGAGATCCTGGGACTATCGCTGTGCGCAATCGGCTCGCTCCTGGTGATGGTGTCGTGCGGGTTGCCCATGTGGAAGGTGACGGCGTTCATAGAGGCCAACATCGTGGTGGCTCAGACGATCTGGGACGGCCTGTGGATGTCATGCGTGGTGCAGAGCACGGGCCAGATGCAGTGCAAGATGCACGACTCCGTCCTCGCCCTCAGCCACGACCTCCAGGCGGCCAGAGCGCTCACCATCATCTCCTCGGTGATGGGCGTGCTCGGGCTCATGGTGGTGGTCGCGGGGGCGCAGTGCACCAACTGCATCCGCGCCGAGTACGTCAAAGCCCGGGTGGTGAACGCCGGAGGGGTGCTCTACATCATCAGCGGTGTGTTTGTTATGGTGCCGCTCTGCTGGATGGCCAACAACATCATAGCGGACTTCTACAACCCGCAGGTGCCCGCGTCCAAGAAGAGGGAGATCGGCGCCGCGCTCTACATCGGCTGGGCAGCCTCTGCGCTGCTGCTGATCGGGGGAGCGCTGCTGTGCTGCTCCTGTCCCTCCAGCGGGAGCTCTGGATACTCGGTCAAATACGCACCGACCAAGAGAGCCACGCCGAACGGGGACTACGATAAGAGGAACTATGTGTAGCTGATGTGGCTCGCGGATGGATGGCGGTGCGTAAAAGTGATCTGCAGCTATTGAAAACAGTTTTTTTGATGGACTCAAACTTTGCACCTGCAGTTTTTACAAAGTTTGTTTTTTTCAATCTGAACTTTGAAAAATCAATGGAGGCACATCTGCTGTTTTTTACACTGGCCCTCAACACGCTCGGACCACAAATTCACAAAAAACGTTTTGGTATCTAAAGGAGATTATAAAAAAAGACTATAGACTACAAGAGGTAGCTCACAACAAAAAGGAGTATCTTTGTTAGGTACCTGCTTTTGTAAGTCTTCGAAATTATTAGTGTTGACTTGTTTACCGCTGTAACTTCCAAAAGTTTTTATTTTCTTGAGGAACTCTTGCCATCGAATATATAGACTGTTTTTTTTTTTCTTTGCCTTGATATGCACTGTCAGCACAAACTTGTACAGTAACCCAGAATGATTGCACTCCCACAACATTCAGAGACTCATTTCCTGCGGTGGAACTACGCCGACATGTTGAGGACTCCAACAATGTCTAACAGCAATAAAGGAAAACGAGGAGGGAAAGTGCGCCTCAATAAATCTCGGCCACGCTTTTTTTGTGTTGTTTCAGAACTTGATGGCGGTGACTGGGAAGTTTTGCAGTCTATAATTCTGGACCTGTAGATTCAGGGAGAGTGTGGGATCTGTAGGTCACAACATGAAATGTTATTACAGTCCGATATCCGGCTGCACTGAGCACCTGCGACTTTTTTCTTCGTTTTGTTTTTTTGCAACACTGTCCCGGAGGAAGTCTTTTGTTTTCGTAAATACTCCGAATAAACTTCTGTTTTCTGTTTTGTTTGTTGACCTTTGATGTAATGATTCATTATTCGTGTATATGAAGATGCAATATTGTGTCATTTTATTAAGATTAAACTGAATATATTGTCTTTAAATCTTCTAGTTAAAGTGTGTTTCTTGAACAAAAACAACTGACATCTAAGTTGTGATGCGTATATATATGAGTATAGATCCCTCCGCGGCTGTGCGTAATGCATGCCGTTCCCACCGTGGATCCATAAACCCCCACGGCGGGAGAAAGTATTTTGGTTAGCCATAGAAATCCAGATGACAATGCCCATTCAGCCAGAGTGGGGCTCCGCTGTTCAACTCACAATACTCCACAACCTCCCCCTTCAGACCACCTCCCCCCCTTACCCCTCCTCGTCCCGCAGTCAATGAAAGGCGTTCAAATCAGAGCTGGGGAGAAAGTTGCTGGAATCGTCTTCCCCGCGAGTCACTTCATTCATCCGTCGTCGCAGCCTCATCACCTCCATCAGGGCGTTGCCAGGATAGATGCATGGGCTCCACCACAAAAGATTACACGCCATCACTTTGAAACAATTGGTAAATCCACACAGCTGCTTCATGGGCACTACCTTTACCCAAACACTCTGAGCAGTGATTGACAATATTGAGATAAAAGCAATACACATGCACATGAATAGAACAACAATAGGGGAAAGAAACAAGATAGTTCAGTCTAGGAGTAGAACGGTCCTCTGTTTTACTACCGTGACTGGATTACAACAGTTTACCCATACTTGTTTTGCTGGTCACTTAAGAATGTTAGCAGGTCATATGCCCTCTTAAAAGATGAAAATATGGCCACGCAGAAAGTCTGATTACAGTCAGGGGAGTGTGTGACTTGTGCACTTCACAACAGATCCTTGAATGCAAACAATAATCAGTCAGTTTTATTCGACCATAAACTAACTGTAATATTTACTAGTCTATCCTCCTCATTCACAACAAATACTCACCTCTCAATTACTTTATTTGTAGCTACACATATAACACAATATTGATGCCAAATTTGATGCAACAGTGTCCAGAGCTTTCAACCCAAACACACGCTATTCATCTGCGAATGGAGTTTGCTCAGTTGTCATGGAGATGGATCTGTTGACACTATTAAACTGTGCATTGTGATTTCACCCACAGCACTTTTAAGCCTTGTCATGTGTTTTCGCCAAATAGTTCAAAATTAAAGTTTCTTCCTGACCTTGGAAATAGTTTGACTAAACAATCTCAACTCAAGTTCCTCTTATAAGCTTGTTGTAGTTGTGCAATCCAAACAACCCAACTCCAAGCGCTGATGACCATGTGATTTTGGATTAAAGGTCTGGGAACAAAAAGTGTAGTAAGTGTTGCTTGAGTTAGGATTGTTTTGTCAAATCATATTATAATCATAAAAAACATTTCCAAGGTCAAGAATGATCTTTTCGTGTAAAACTGAAGCGGATAGTGGATTAATCAATTAGTTGATCAACAAAAAAAGAGTCCTGGAAGTCATTTCAACAAAATAAATGTTTAAAATTCACTTATTTCAGCTTCTAAAATGTGAATATTTGCTGGTTTATGAGTATTATTATTTGATATTGAACTGAATATTGTTGCGATATGAACAGGTTGCTTGAACAAAATAATTTGAATATGTTAACCCTGGCTCCAGCATCTGACACTATTGAAATGAGAATACAATTGACAGAATAATTGGTAGTGAAGATAATTATTCTTGTTCACTTCCATGCTTAAGTCAACTGAGAGATAATAATATCTTAAACTAGTTAGATTGTTGTAACAGAGTGAAACAACTACACAAGGTTATGTCATCAAACATACTGTGAGTGTGTGATTTTGTCTCTCAGTACAGTGGGCTACAGTAGATGTTCCTACTTTGGTGTCTGTATGTTTTTTTTTTTACACAAAGACACACCCGCGAAGGTTCAGTCTGGTCCGCCTCACCGAGATGTTTTTGTGGGATTGTTAGTTCCACTCCTCTAGTCACCACACAGAGGGGTGACGAAGCGCAGGGTGTGTGTGTTTGGGGTGAGTGTGAGTAAGGGGTTAAGTGAGTGTATGTGTGTGTGTGTGGAGAGTTGGGGGTGGTGGGGAGAGGGGTGCACCTTTAAAAAAGGGCCCTCATTCCAATGAGGAGAGAGGCAAATAGGGCCAGCGACGTCACTCAATGGGCCCTCGCCATGGTAACCAGCCAGAACCTGCAGTTGCCTGGTTACGGGAGCCTATAATGTGGTGGTATGGATGAGCCTAATAAAAGGCCTAGCCAGCAGACATTCCTGCAAGCACGGACACACACACATACACACAAAACACACACACTCACACTCACACTATGCACAGCAGTCTAGAAGATGAAGGGGGGATTTACTTGAAACCCATAATGGTCACCAAAAGCTGTGACAGCAGAAACATATTTGTTTCATTGTGTTGTATTCAAGTGTTGTGTTTTGCCGTAAAATGTTGCGCATTAGAAACATTTATTCTGGTCAAGAAGTTTGAGAAATAAATGTCACTGACATCTCAAAATATGATTCTTAGAAATAGGTAACATGCCCCGACAGAAAACAGTTTTGACCTCTAAACTTGACCTCCCTGAGCCTGGAAAGTGTCAGAAGTCGGTCAAGTTGCGCACTTGTTTCAGAATTCTGTTGCAGCCAGTGAGCGTTGTGCGTGTTTTGGGGAGGTTGTGTCAGGCCAGGGCGTCTTTTATTATGACGCAAACTTTGAACTCTGGATCTGAACTTAGGTCAGGCGAGTTGAAAGACTCTTCAAAACAACCAAAAATGTAGCAGTGAGTCATTATAAAGGAAACTGGCTTAATGTTTTTAATGACTGACTGCAGGTGCATACAGTCAACAGACGACCCAGCTGGATGGAGCTTACTCACAGATTGTGAAGCCAAGAGTCAGCAGGTGGTTAAACATGGAGGACAAAAAGTGGCTTTGTATAAAGAGCTAAAGACCCCATGAGCCGTTTGTTTGAGAAACAATGTACGAGGTAAGAGATGGAGATCAGACAAAAAAAACCCACCACCACCACGTTTCTTTTCTCCTGCATGTCCGCAAAGTTTATGGCTCGGTGACTCACGAGTTTTTGTTGCGGCCCAGTATCACGACCAGGCTTCCTGTGCAGCGGACAGCGGAACAGGAAACAGGAAGGAACAGGGAGGGTGTGGGAGAGGAGGAGGGGGGGAGAGTGTGTGTGTGTGTGTGTGTGTGTGTGTGTGTGTGTGTGTGTGTGTGTGTGTGTGTGTGTGTGTGTGTGTGTGTGTGTGTGTGTGTGTTTGGGAGTGCTTTAACAACCAAAGTTCACACACACACACACACACACACACACACACTCGGGTACAAGGGAATGATGTACGTAACTTGTTCACATATCTTTTTTATCTGTTCAATTCCAACCCTAACAAAAAAAACACATAAATGTATCCAGTGACAACCATGTTTCTCATATTGTAGTCATTATTTTCCCACATTACTTCACTGTTCATTTAAAGGGCACATAGGATTATGACATATGATTCCCAGACACATTTTTCTGCGCTGCCTAGATCAGAAAACATGTGATTCAACAAACCAATCAGATTAGTCTTACCTTCCTATGTCACATCTAGGCTCATTAGAATATACCGCCACGCCATCGGAGTATCCCCAAACACGGCTTGAGAAATACCTTTTGCTAAGGTGCACCATATTTTTTATCAGAGCAGATTGGCTTTTTTTTCCAGGATGGGGCCTTAAAGAGACAGGCACTAAAACGGAGCGTTTTAGACAGAGGGTGAATACAGGTATTTTCGGCAGACAGTATGAGAAAAATAAAGTGTTGCATTAAAGCATGTAACATGTCCTAGTAGAAACCCCAAGTACAAGTATGAACTTGAAAATGAAAAAGATATGGCCCCTTAAATACTTCCACAAAATCTTTTTAAACCAAATAAACCATTTTTAAATGTCACTAACTGAAAACAAGAATGTTTTCATAGTTAATGACAACATGACATATATCGATATATATGGAAAGGATATCAACAACATGTGAACTTTTTTTTATAATTTGTGAATAACCATGTCTCATAGTGTAATTGAAGGACGCACTGGGCAGTAAAAAAAAAAAGAAGTTATATCTGTTCAATACCAAACAACCAACAGACACAGTTGGAGACAAAGCTGGTGAACGTAGTGGAGCATTTAGCAGCTAAAAAGCAGGATATTTTTTCTCATGGGTTGGTGGAGACCAAATCAGATCAAAAATAGGGAGAATACTTGACTATGTTCATCAGGTGGCCAGCAATGTGGCTTCAAATGAAAAATATTGCTGTGTATCTGCTGGATGTCATATCCACTTCTTAGCTGATGATATGTCAACGTTGTGTTCACAGCTCGTTTCCTTTGCCCCCAAATGGCCTTACAGCTTTAAAGCCATTTCAGGGTTGTAAACCCAATAGTAAGAAGTTGCCTTTTAATGCAAGGTCGCTAAAATGTACAGAATTATAGAAAAATTCTGCCAAATATTCAATCACTCCTCCCCAAAACTTCATAATATCAAAGTGTTGATGTGTAACGTAAGATAAGCCAACAACAGTTTTATAGCAACAGGCAAGTGTTTTCTCAACAGGGTGATAAATAGAGTGCGCTGTGAAGGTTTTATCTCAAAAATATGAGAGAGGAGAAGTTGAAAAACAGGGAGTCTCAACTCCTTTCATGCCTAACTGAGTGAGATCATGTTTCCATACAGTACATCATCATCAGGAGACACTTTTCAAATACATACTCACCCTCTGACACACACACACACACACACACACACACACACACACACACACACACACACACACACACACACACACACACACACACACACACACACACAAAAGCACACACACACACACAGACCTCGATGTAAGTTGGACGAGACAAAGAGGTGAGTGACAGCCCTCTGCTGAGAAGAAGAGGAGGCCTGGCAGCATGATAAATGTCTGGGTGGGATCAGGAGACATTTCTGATTTGGCATGGTTTGCCAAAAATGTATGTGATGTCAGTCAGGAGAAGGAAAAAAAACCTTCCTCTAACACCAGTGTTTATACACCAATCACAGTGGCACAGGTGGTGTTGCTTTTAGCATCTGTAATTTGGAGTCCCATATTAACATAGGATACGGCAATCAGTGGCTAAGCAAACAAACAGTCCGTCTAAAACACATACACACACAAACAGGATTTGGAGTTGTACTAAGTGTATTGTTTCCACACTAATTGCATCTTGCAGGAAAACTCTTGCTTGTTATTGTCAGGAGTCAACACTTGAAATGTGGAAAGAGTCACATACGTATACAGCAGAACAAACCCACGTTTAAGTGTTCTTTTCTTTTTTTCTCTGTCTTTGTGCATGGGGCCGCAGTGCATTTTTCAAGAATAAGAGTTGTAGTGCATGTCATCCACTAAAGGGAGTCCAGCATGACTGAGCCACCTACCGCTGAGAGTGAAAGAAAAGACAGCCGGCTGCAGAATGAAGCTGTTGTGTTTTCAGCCTGGCTTCCTCCCTCTCTGCCTCCCCGCCATCCCAGTGTCTGTGTAACTTAAATTAAATGTAAGCAACATGCCAGCTGGGGTCCCCCCCCAACTTTGGAATAAAAAGTAATCTGTGGAAAACCTATTTTCAGATAAAAGCACTCATCTTAAATGAAGAATCAGCAACTGCCTAGAGCCCCAGGAGCCTAAAAGCCCCATATGTGGCAGTGAGTTTTTGACAGTTTCATTAATTGTAATTTGTTTTTTGAATATGGGATGATGGAGCACTAAAGCACAATATCAACCGACAGTCGGTTTGATTAAATTACTTTAAAGAAAACATGTAATACTCCAGAAGCATAAGGATCGTTTACACAGGAACAAGGAGGGACAGGTAGTTATTGGGGCCACGAAGCATGTTAATCTGGCCATTTAATGACATGATGATATCGCACAGGATATTTAAAATTGCCACTGATGACTTTATTGATAGAAATGTGAAATTCATCAGGATCACAAAAAAAACATTTGGATTAGGATATTTTGGAGTAAAATATCAATTTTAAGTCAGTAATAATCAAACTTTCAGTCAGTCTATGTGAGGGATTCTTTTTGATGAATTAAAGCTGAGATACTTTCCCAGAGGATAAACCAGTTAAGGGCGATGCTTAATTTAATACTAGGGTTGGTAATCTTGAGTAGGCTTGATTAAGAACAATGATCTTACCAAAAAAAACAGCCCAGTGTTGCCAACTCCAATGAAATGAGCTAGCAGCACTAGCTCCAAAGGTCGCTAAATCTGGCAAGAAAGTGCCAGAGTCAGCAACGCTGACAACCCCTCCCTTCAGGCTCCCTTTCTTATTCTCAGGGCATCAAATAGCAACGTTTTGTCAATCCCAACACATCTGATACCGACACACAAGGCACCCTTAAGTGTCTGTATGAGACGCAATGTGCTATCAAGTAATAACAATGTGAACCCATCTGGGTCATTATCAGACGTTCAGGAAAAATACTCAGGAAGTTTGATGATTAGTATTAAGACTGAAATATTCCACATAGGGTGGGAAGGTCAAAGCAACATGGGACTTTCAATTATTTGGTACAATATTTTAGGACATTTTGCTTATTTGCTGAGAGTTAGATGAGAGGAACAATACCCCTCATGTCTGTATGGTAAATATACAGCCTGCAGCTTATCTGGACATTGGAAACAAGAGGAAACAGCTGGCTGTGTACAAAGATAACAACAAACGCCTATCAGCACCTCCTAAGCTAACTACAAGATAAAGATGAGCCAACCAGCTACTGAATATAGCTAGGTAAGAAAGCAAATAGGAATGTTTCCTGAAATTGTCAAACTGTTTATTATTAGTATTCAACCCTCTGAGATCCATTTGATCATATTAAACTAGACAACCCAAGGAATCCATTGTTCCAAACAATCAATCAATCATGTCATGCTGGTTTGTAGGAAAGGGAGCCAAATAATGAAAATAATAAAAATAAAGTCAGGCTACATTTTACTGTGGGAAAACTGGTGTGGTGATTTTTGAAGGGGTCCCTTGACCTCTCACCTTAAGATAAGTTTTGATGAAAATGGATTGTAAGGGCACCCACTAGCGTCCCCTTTTATAGGCATGCACACTTGTATAATCCAATGTAGTTTGGGGCAAAACAAACAAGGCAAACACTCAAATTAATCTTCAGCTTCCCAGCTTTCAAATGTTGTCCATTGCTTCTATGTGGCATCTATTGTTGTCCTGCTATCTCCCCCTAAAGATCCCCTCTCCCCCCTCAAAATAGACAAAACAGGTCTATGTGGTTCTCCTCGAGTTAAATAAAAAATACCATAGAGATTAAAGGCTTGGCATTTTCAAGAGTCTGTGTTTCATGTTTCTCAATCATCAGCTGGCAGAGCAGTAGAATTAAACATAAAGTAGATGATATAAGTATGTATTTAAAATTACATTTTTATGTATTGAAATTGACACCTACACAACTAATGTCAGTGGACTTGCAGCATGTCTGAACTAAGCCGACTCAGCCACAGAATTCCATCAACATCAACAAGTATGAAATTCAGGCGATTTTTCCTGGCAATGCTAATCTCTTTTGCATGAAAGCACTTTAAAACAACGGAGGAGAGGAGAGCAATTCTGGGCACAACACCCCGACTGTGAGAGGTCACGAGGGGTTAAAGGTCACAGGGGGTTAGGGATCATTAAGGGCCTCTGTGGGCCGACAGGCTGACATGAAGCCACCGGGAGCAGCAGGTCTGAAATGGGGAAGTTTTTACTGGTTCTAACCGTGGCGGATTTTAGAGAAATGTTAGTAGTTTACCTTATACGGAGCTTGTGTTTGAGTGTATATGAGTGTTTGTGTGTGTGTGTATGTGTGTGTGTGTGTGTGTGTGTGTGTGTGTGTGTGTGTGTGTGTGTGTGTGTGTGTGTGTGTGTGTGTGTGTGTGTGTGTGTGTGTGTGTGTGTGTGTGTGTGTGTGAGCATCCTCTCAAAGCATGACGGGGAGACAGTCAGCTGTGGGTCTTTGTCTCTGGCTGTCCAGTAAAACTAATCCTATCTGGAATCTGGGATTGTTAGAGATGCACGAGAGGAGTAAGCAAAAACAGCTGAGACTGTTGGTAAAGGACAAAAGGAAAACAGGAAATATTACGAAAATCCACCTAAGAGACAAACTGCACCGTCCACAGATTTTATACTCGCAAGGTGAAAATAAATTATCTTTAAATTATCACAGTTTTTTTGTCCCCAGCAGCAATAAAGATACAAGTTGTAATGGCTGCAAATTGTCAAGCTTTGTCTACATATAACAACATTATAGTGGCTAATCTAGACATTTTTACCACCAAATAATTAGTTGGGATCACCAAAGTGATTCCTCTACTTGGGAGCAAAAATGTCTGCTCTAGAGCTTTGACGATAAATCAACCATGCAAACATGTCAGCCAATATTACATCTTCACAGACAGACAAGCCGGCCGATAAGTAACGAGATATTTTAGCTCAGATATGTCAAAGATATGTTTGAGGTCATTTAGAAACAAAACTGACAAGGTTATTTTTGGATTGTGTATTTTGCTTTTTGTTAGTTCACTTCAATGTTTGAGCTTCACAGTGCAAAATGATGTGTGAGCAGCTTCGACACTTGAGGGCTGTTTTTACACTCATCTGCTGAGGGAGGAAAGTTTATCTGTGCTCACCTTTTAAAAGGAACACTTGGCTGCATTTCGGAGGATCTTTTGGCAGAAATAAATTATAATATCGTTGAGTATGTTTTCTTTGGTATATAATCAGAATAGTGTTTTTGTTACCCTGGAATGAGCTGATAATATCTATTTATCTTTGAAATGAAAAATATTTGTATATCTATAAAGAATAAACTTTTTTCAATAAGAGATGAATGTGATATGTAATGACAGGCTTTTTTAACCAGTTAATTGAACAATCTTTGCAGGAAAAAAACAAACAAACAAATTATTATTCAATGCATTTTTATGTCATTTTGAAACACATCTAGAGGGGACCCTTAAGGGATCCTTAGAATATTATATATGCCGTTCAATTGCTCTTCATCTTACCCTAACCAGACGCAACAGGTTCTCTGTTTGTCTCGACTATTTAGAGGGAAATTGTTGTGCAGAAGTTGCAGTACAAAGTAGGAAAGAGTGCAAATATGAATATCAATAAATGTGACGGGGTATAAAAAAATATTAATATGTATGACATACGGCATCTAGCTACTGTATGTATGTACAGTGTCATAGCTCAGACAGGTAAGAGCGTATGGTTAACATGTTAAAATCCTGAAAAAATAATCATGTGAGCCACCACATAGTGCATCAATACTCCTATAATCATCCCCTAAAGCTCCACTCAGCAGCTCAGCCCTGGAGAGCAAAAGGCAACATGCCTGTTAGAGTGGGAGGCCTTCAAATGTGCCGCTCTGCACATCGACACATCGGCTGTACAATCCCGTGCCTTGGGGGGGGGGGGTATGTTTCCCTCAGTGTGTGTGTGTGTGTGTGTGTGTGTGTGTGTGTGTGTGTGTGTGTGTGTGTGTGTGTGTGTGTGTTTTGTGTGTTGTGTGTTGGGCCTGTTGCATGCCACATTCCTCCAATGCAGAGCGGCGGAAAGGGCAGTGGCCCCACTTCACCAGAGGTGCAAAGAGTGTGTGTGTGGGAGGGGTGGGGGTGGGGGCTGGAGATAAACGTGATTGATGGCTGAGTGGAGAAGGCCAAATGATGGGTGGAACAGGTGGATCTCCTCACTGGACCGATGCTACAACCATCTGTGCTCATCGGCCAGGTAAGAGTCATTGATTCTGGATCCAACTCATTGACTGCACCTGAGAAAAACAATCTCACCATAAAGTCCCTTAAATATCCGATGTAGCTTTTGATAACATTACATGACCTTCATCGGCTCAGGATTTCCCCTAGTTTTTTTTCTGAGCACTAAAAATACAGAGTATGCAACTTTTGAAAGAGGAAATGTCACAATCTTCCTCTTGCAAATGAAAAATGTAATTTAAAGTAAATAAAACTCCTTTTTTTTTTTTTTTTTTTTTTTTGCTGCTACAGCCTCACTTGGTCTGGTGTGACCAGTAGCTTGTGATGGCTACTGTTAGCAAACTTCAGCCAAGTCCACTTTATTTGTGCTGCTGTCATACGTTTGATCAGACACTTATTCTAAAACTTGTGGCCACAGCGACAAAGCAAAAGTTACATCGCCTCAGTTTAAGGATTTCTCACCCATGTTGGTTTAAAAACTAAGAACGCTCTAAACCCAGCTGCATGGGCCCTGTTCTCTATTGCAGTTTCATGCGCTTTGAACGTGAGATTTTTAGCCAAAAGAAAAGCTTCAAAAGTGCTCTGGGAAAAATAAAAAATGTACTTTAACATCCCCAACCTTTTGACTCCATCAGCTGATGAAGATCATATGATATAATCAAAAGTTCCAGAAAATACTAAATCTTTTAAAGAGTTAATCCAGAAGTTTGGCCTCTCTCGCTCCAGTAATTAGCAGTTGCTTAGAGCTGAGGCACTTCCTGTCCACTGTGCTGGGCTCTCAGAGAAAAGCCCCTCAGCAACCCTAGTCTGCTCTCGGATATCATGAAGATATTTGGACCGGCTCATTAATAGGGAAAATTGTCAAGTTTCTGAGAAATTCAGGGCAGCTAGTTTACTAATTTTAATGATGTCACAGGTAGCATATTTATTTTATGTATAATTTAAACTTGTTGTTCCTTAAGTCAGAGTGGAAAAAATCCCCAAAACCTTTGGATATAAATGTCAACCTTTACTTTTTCAGATATAAGTATTCCATAATCGTATTCCCACTCCCTCTGCTTTCCTGCCATAATTTGCCACATCACCCTTATCAGCAGCACACAGTGGAGCGGAGAAAATCCTGAAATTAGCGGCCCCTATGTTTAGGATCGAGAATTGTTTTTGAATCGAACTGTGAGTTGAGGAAAGATCTAAACTAGAATGGAATATTACAAGCTGGAATCAAAGAAAGCTGCAGCAGACTGCTGGAAATGTCAGAATTCATAAAGTAGATTACTCCATTTAAGACCCTGAGATCCAAGACTTTTGGGAACAAGTCTTATCTATAAAAAGACTAAGAAATGGGAACATATCTTCAAATAGGTAAAATACCAGGCCTATATCTCCAGGGGTAAATAATATCCAACGTCTGAATGTTTACCTTCAATATTTTACATCTAAGTGTCTTTGGTGTGTGTTTTAATAAATATTTGAAAAATAAACAATAATCTTTCGATCATTAAAAAAGCTCCAGAAGAGCTATTAAATGGACCCCAGTGGGATTCTCTCCACCAACTACAATGTTTAAATCATACACTCGGCAGAAACAAAGACAAAAAAAGAGATAAAATGGATAAACAGATGCGTTTCTCTGCTATCATGTTTCTAAAAAAAGACCCGCCTCTCCGCCCTGTTAATGACATAAATGTGTCTTCCTTTCGGGGCATTAATTCTCCTGGATAACATCACGCTGCTGCGACTGTAAACAGCATCATTATGGATGTAAATAGTTCTCTAACTGTTGACTCAGAGGAAGCAGCCAGAAGGACGATTCATACACAATTAAGTGATGATGATGATGATGATGATGAGGCACAGAAGCTGGACGTCCCTTTGCCTCAGCTTGACGCGGATAGCTGCACGTTTCAGTCCCGCCGCCATCACTCAGTCCAAGACTTTCCCGTGGAAACCGCCCCAACACCCTCCGCTCTGTAGGTCACCATCGCATCCTGATCCGAGAGTGATAAGGATCTTAATGACCCCACCGAGAGCAGCTCAGGCTCCACCTTTCCAGTTACTCTATGGACTGACGACAAAATCACCACTGGGAGGGCCCGGCCCTACTCGAAGCGTGCGCATTTGAGGTCACGGCCCTCACCTTTGCCCCACATGAGCGGGTTGAGCTCAGGAGAAGAAGTTAAGTTCATTAAAGCTTAAATACTTTGACTAGGAATCTCACACACACACACACACACACAACTTTTCATGGAACCAAAAGTTGTGTCAGCAAAACAAAAGATTAGATCAGGATGAAAAGATTGTAATCTGTTTGGATCGCTCTCTCTGCCACCGCACGCTGTGACTGCCAACAGCTGATACTGTTGCCAGATCTTTGTTTTCATGCCACGTTAGAAAGTTCAACCTATGAATACTGGATAAGGTCCTTTTTGCCGACAAATTAACAATGTTGGTTCTTAACATGGTGGGACATTAGTGGGACCATTAAAATAAATAAATAAAAACTATAACTGTGTTTTCCTTGTGGAATACTTCAGTCTGGAGAAAATTGTTACCTGGTTGAATTATACAACGCACAACAAAAACAGTTATTTCTATGTTTTGTTAAGGTATACCAGTTTAGAACTATTGGTTTTAATACCTTGCCACCTTCTTCAGTATGATTGTCTTTTCCCCCCAATATTAACAGTTCCTAACGGACTAAAATATCAAAATAGCAGCGCTGGTTAGTGTTGGATGCACCAATCAGAAACACTGAATTGTATCGGTGCCAGTCCTGACCTTGGGGGGGAATAATCGCATGTCAGACACTTTTTATTGTCAATATTATTATAAAACTACATCCTTGTTCTCATGTCTATTTACACAATGCTTATTCCAATTGATGAGCTTTACAGATATTTCATTTGGGGAAGAGAAACCACTGAGTTGAGGTAGAAAAATCGGTAATCGTGATAGAAAAACTCTGAGTCAGTGCAACCGTATCTCTAAATGTTGAGGACACATGCTTCAGTAATCCTTATTTTTTTTACTTTTAGCCCATTTACACATCAGGCCATATTTTGCTGAAATATTGTCACCTCGTAGTTCCTTCTTACAAAACAATGTCAGTTTCAACTCAAGTTTTGATCTTTTAGCACTGTGGTCTCTGGGCGGCTGCATGGAGGATAGGAAACGACAAAAAGGACATGATTTGGATGATTTGACATTAGCCAGTGATTTATCTTTTAAGATCTCAGACAGCGAGCCTCTAACCTGTTAAGGGAAGTGACGTAATACAGGTCATGCATGTGGAACAAGGGATCACTCCTTTAGAGAATTGCCAGCATAAACACTACAAAATGAAAAAAGGCGTATGAAAACAAAGCAAGATTTCCTGCTAACAATATGAATCCAAAAAGCAAAGGTAGAGTCAGATTTATAGAAGACTAAAGAGAAAAATTTTCTAAAGATTATCTCAAAAAATCCAAGAAACAACATCTAAGAATCTTACTAAATTTATTAAACATGTTTAAAATCTAGAAATGTGACAAGAAAATCACATACAGACGAGAATAAAAGACAAATGTTACAAGAATTTAAAAGCAAAAACAAGACCCAACACACATTTACAAAAAAAAGGCTGTACAATATACACACAAGAGTGATAAAAGCAAACGATGAAATCATGGAGAGAGTTCTTGTACTGGTGACACCGTACATGCCTGACTCTAACCAAACAGAGACCCAAACAGAGACTCAAGCTTTCGTTCCTTCTCATGACAGTAGGGTGATGAGTGCATCCAGAAACTTGCTCCTGTCCTCCGTCTTCAGTTCAATTACTGCAGAGAAACAAAACCACATGTAAGAATGAAGAAATGCTCAAAGAAACAAGTGTTTACATCTGCCGGGAGACAAAAGGTAGCTTGGGATAAATGATTCAGACAGGAAGGAGTCAAAATATTCAACAAATATTATTCTGCATATGTAAAGATACATTGCACAAAGTCATAAGAACCTGAGCTAATGCACATAACAAAAATCACATTTGTGTCATAATGCAGAAGCTCTGAACGCCGGTTATTGAAGCTCTGCTGGAAATGAAGACAAGGCTGCCACCTAGTGTCTGATGAAGAGACGGACAACTCCACATGCAAGGGCTTTATGAAAACATTGACACAGCACATTAGAAAAGTAAATGTCAGTCTTACTTGAGGTGTCGAAGTTGTCGTGAAGAGTTCTGGAGCTGGTGCTCTCTGCCGCTTTCTCAAACGCTCGACCGAAGAAACTTTTAGAGTACAGAGAAAAATGATGAGAGTTGAGGAACTGATAAGTCGATCAACTGAAATTTTCAAGCAAAATCACCGATGTGAAGACTTTCTGCTTTTCTCTATTTTATTTCATTGTAAATTGAATATCTTTGGGTTTTGGACTTTTGGTCGGATAAAATGAGCGGTCTAAAGATGTAACCGTTGGACACCCCTTCACTTTTTTTACACCGGCAAAACTAGCAAGCACAATCTTAAAATTGTCTTGTAATTATTGAAGTCTAAGGAAATGGAAAGAAATTGAATACGCGTGATTCGAATGTTCTCCGTATTGCAATATCAACTTGAAACACAGTTTAAATCAGTAAAATATATGCGAACACAAGCAACACATGACATTGCGGGAACAGAGACACTATACCAGATATGTAACATTTGACTATTAACTAAAAAAAGATTCTGGGGTTACATTTGACACACAAAATGAATGATAAGGACAGCTTCGTAAATAAGACATTGCACTTTCTAGAAACATATATTTATTTATTACGAATATTCCTAGCTCTGCTCATATTGTTTGGTAACATCCTAGATAAAAAGAAAAAAGGGAGGTCTCACTTCTTCTTGTCAGATGTCTCAGACTCAGGCGGGATTCCCACAACAATAACTGAACCCTTCTCCACGTCCTTGGGAGCAGCCATGATGAGGGGAAGCAGTTTGCAGCGCTTATTCCTCGTCTAACCCACACACAAAAACAACAAAAAAAAAAATATACGAGTGACCCCAACAGCAGTGTGTTTTCAAAGTGAATTAAAGCTTCTTCTTTCACGGTGCGATCCACCTCACGGCAATAAGATACTTACCGAGTGGACAAAAGCCTTCAGGAGGTACTTGCAGAGCAGCGTCAAGGACATGGGCTTAGAGAAGAGCTTCACGTCCGGTGTTCCCTACACGGGAAAGAGCAGGAGGAGGAAAAGTGTTAAACCCAACAGGACGGATCTGCCGTTAAAGAGGCGTCATTCAGACTCTCATACCTCCATGAGGTAGCAGTAGAGGAAGGGCCCCTGTGACACGATGAGGTTGGTGCAGATGCAGCTGGCGACCGTCTGCTGGATAGCCATCAGCTTCTTCTTAGCCAGGTCAATGCCCGAGTGTAGACGGTCGAGGTTGCTCCTAAGGGGAAAAAGTTTTTTATTTTTTTTATATTTATTTAAAATCGGATTATAAACATGTAAACACTTTAACATCTTTAAACCACTCATCCTGGTCGTCTCATCAAAAGCTGCCACAAACCTGGAAAGAGAGTCCAGAGCCTTGATGAAGTTGTCGCTGGCGCTCTCATCTTTCTCAGTGCTTTCCAGCAAGGCAGCAGTAGCATGCACCATGTCACTGGCCAGGAAGCGGTTCTTATAGCCAAAGTGAACGCCAAACGTCTGGATACGGATGTCCTTCATACTGACGGAGCAGAGGGAAGAAAAGAAAGACTCATCATTTCAGACTGTCTGGCAATAACTGCTTCAGAGTGTCTACTGTGTCACTTCTGGATTCATACCCATATTTATTTGAAGACTCCTCAATGACGTCCCTTAGGTTCTCTTTGATCGACATGTCCATGGAGGTGAATTTCTGCCTGACTTGCTTCAGAGGCAGCCTGTTACAAAGCAAATATCAGCCATTAAAACAAATGAGGCAGCTCTATTTCACAAACAAAGTATTGATGTCAAGGCAGTGGCCCTTTACCCCATGTCAGCTAAGAACTCCTGGAGTTTCTTTTGTCCATTTAACGTCCAAAGCTTGAAGTTGCACGACGTGTAGCAGGAATTACAGATGCTCTCATACAGGGACCAGTGCTGGTAGAGTGTGAGACGGAGGCTGAAGGAGAGGGTTAAGGAAAACTCAAAGAAAAAGTGATTTCTGCCACTTTGATACTTGAACATAAAAGGTAAAAATATAAAAAGGTCCAGACTAGCAACATGACAGGTGAATTAAGGATACTCGTATTCAAAGGAGATCCTCATACAGTCGATGGAGAGAGAGTTCTCCTCGTCTTCGTTCCGGTGGTTATGTCGGGAAACGTGACGCTGCATTGTGGCGATGTCCGTAACATACTTCATACTAAAAAGGAACCAGGCGGACAAGAATAATTCAGTGTGTGTAAAAAACATGAAGCAAATGCATCTTGTAAAATTATTCAAAAGGAAATCGACTGATGTTTTGGAGAACTATGTTTTGAAATATGGAAGATATTCTTACTGTGTGATTTTATCATGAACCCACTGCTCTGTCAGACCAATGACGGCCCACCTGCAAAGACAAAAAACTCAGATGACCACATCTAAAAGTCTATACAGTGCGCTACTATAATTCATATTACATTTAGAAACTTAAAAATCACATAGCTTACCATAGCATGTCCTTGGTGTCTTTGGTCAATACCCACGCCAGCTCAAAAAACATCATGGCAGCCTGACATAAGACACATGAATAAAACATTAGTATTAAGGAATAATAATATATCTAAAATGTAAGTCAACATACAGCTGCGCATAAGGAACTCTCAATTGTGTGTAGAGATATTTAAGGTTTCCAGAATTCAAAAAGGGAGAAAAAAAACCCATTTGTATACTTACAGAAGTCCCGTGATATTCATACTGCTCATAGTCAAATAAGATTTCCCTCCTAAGAAATTAGTGAAACATTAGTGTCAATTCAGACTATATGACAAACACCATTCCATCTCCTCAAAAACACTTCACCTCCGCGCCTCCCACTCCCTCTTCGCTCGCTGTCTGTCAATTCTCCTCTCAACTGCCCCCTGCAACGACAAACACAACCACACAATGATAAGAGTCAGGTCAACACTCTTCCCATTCATTTCAGCGACGTTTTCTTGTTCTGTTCAAATACGCACTTCATCAAATCTCCTCCGTTTCCCAGACGGCTCTGAGCCCTCGTCACTCTCATTTCCAGAGTCCCCTCCTTCCTCGTCATCTTCATCTCGAAAGATATCATCGTACGTGGGAACACCAAGGTCATCGTCCTGTTTGATTAGTAGCTTTATCTGCGGATGAGATGATGATGGGAGTTTTCCACAAAAGTAAGCATGGCAGCACAATTTCCACAGAGTTGTGGTTTCATATTGTTGCATCGCTCACAAAAGATAAACGGGAGAACGTACTTTGCCATGCACAACATAATAAAAACAAATGGTTGTTTGAACCGAATTGATCATTATGCATTACCTGGGAGTCATTGTAGACATTGACCACATCTACAGGCCGGTGAGTGTCACAGATGAAAAAGACGGAGTCATCATCCGGCTGCAGCATCTCAAGGAGGTCAACATTTGCCCCGCAGTTGATGAGAACAAAATACTGGAACTACAACACACACAACACCAAAATACAAATAAGTTTAAAGTGAAAGTGGAGGAAAACTTCAACAGTTCTTTCATGTTTATCTCTTTTTCATTTAGACACACATAAGCTCAGGTCCGACTTGATCTTACCTGCTCTTTGTGTTCAAGGAAGGCAGTGCTAAGGTCCTGCCAGCCTGTAACTGGCACAAGTGTGTACTGGACCTGGTCACAGTGGAACAGCACCTGGTGAAGAGACAAAAACATTCAGCAATTAATTTGAATTTACCAAATCAAATCTGCATTAGTACTGAGAGTACAAACTTTTTCTCTAAATCAGCATTTGATGTGGGCAGCCATCACTTTGGTCTCAGACAAATTCATCTACGAGATATACATTTTGCAGCTTAAACATCATCCTAGTAAACTTTACTGACAATAAATGCAAGAGATTCAACCAGGTTCTTATGTGAATAGACAGTCCTGACCTCCAATCAAAGGTGCAGCTGGTGTACACAACATAACTCCACATTATACGAGGAAATGCTGCTAAGGTGTCAAAAACAACTCAAATAATCTAGTCAGAATAGCCAAAGAGTACTGACGTTACTTATTGATAGTGTAAAACTAAACACTGAACCGGTGATTAGTTATAAAGCAGGATACATGATATATTTAATTTAAGTGTATAACAGTGATGTTGTGTGCCATCAGTCTGAGCAGAGGTAGCAGGAGCTAATGTTTGCTAACAGTTAGCTGCTTATCTTACCTGTAGAATCTTACAGGCGCAGAGAGCGTCGATGTCTGACGCCACCAGGAGTGCGACTCTCTGAAAGCAAATGTTTAGTTATAAGTAGACTATATAATACGTTGCGTCTCAAACTGACTTTAAGGTCCGCGAAGAAATGTTAACGTTAGCAAACATTACTTAATGTTTCAGGTTAGCTAACCCAAATACAGACAGCTAGCCTTAAACAACTTACCTGGTTGGCGACAACTTCATAAAAATCCTTTCTTATGTCCGTGATAAACATTTTCAAAAGATAAAAAAAAAAATCTTTAAGATGAGGAGAAACTGGGTAAAATAACGCTAAAACGACATGAACAGCGGGTTATTTTGGTTTGCTGTCACACACGGCGCTTTCTTTGCTGTTCCTTGTTAGAAATGTGGCGCCAAATCTGCACGTCACATCCTGGTCACATTCCAGCCAATCAGTTGGAGGAAAGTCACGTACGTCATAGGTTTGAGGCCACGCCCGCCGCCGTGAACACAACAAAGCTGCCTCCAAAAAAATATGCGATAAACAAAGAGGAGAAACTGTGAAACCTGTAAAAGAAACAATCAACCAGACTGCAGTTTAAACGGATTCCTCCGACATTATTTCCGGTACATGTACTTTACTCAAGTATTTAAACTTCAATGCTACTTATATTTCTACTGCTCTACATTTTGTAGACAAATATTGTACTTTTTACTCCACTACATTTATCTGACAGTTTTGGTATGACTTTGTATATTAAATTATTAATACAAATGTATAAGTATGACATGTTATTACGGGTTAAGCTACAGCATCAGTATATAAAGTTTCTAAAATTGTCTCCACCTTTACTAGCTGCACCGAGGAAGTGAAGAACATTTTAATGCATCATAAATTATAATCAAATAGTCCAATATCTATGATTCTGAAATGGGCCATCCTGCATAATGAGTACTCTTAGTACTTAATTACTTTAAGTATATTTTGATGCTAATACTTTTGTACTTTTAGTTATTTAAAATTGATTGCAGGACTATAACTTGTAACAGAATAGTTTTACAGTATTTCTACTTTTTTAAATATTGGAATACATTTTCCACCACTACCTAATCCTGATTGGGAGCGCTAAAGAAACTCAACACTCAGAGCCGTAGCAAGGAGTCCATCTTCCCCAATGCAACCCCACACCCCTAAGAAATAATTCCAGATTAAATGTTAAACTATTGCTGCTTCTTAGTTATAAACATGACTAAGAAAAAGGAAAAAGTTGCAGCAATAAATTTCATAGTGTCCAACATGTGCCAGTAATCATCACACATTTCAGAAAAAATACACAAACAACAGTATGTATTGCAAGATTATTTAGAAACATTGTTTAGAGTCACCAAAAAGAGTCATTGAAAGCATCACAACATTTACAATCAGGATATTGTTTCAGCACTAGCGGCTGCTATATGGTCCTACAAGCCAAAGCAAATCATGATGAGCTTGACGTAAACGAAGCAGACGGGCAAGTTTTAGTATTATCCCTCGTTACGAACAGAAGATCTGAAGGAGTCCAGACCGGATTAACAACTGTGGGGGAACTGTGGGGATTTGAAAAGAAGTAATGAAGAAATATGTTGCAATTTAGCTGTGTAACATGCAGAGTTTTATAATGAACATTTTTTTTCTCTGAAAGAGCCCTCTAGACAGTCTAGTGCCCACGAATATGATTCATAATTTCATGAAATAACATGACTACATTTAACATAAACAAAGAAATATTCAAAATTCAAGTAAACTCCTACATGCTCCAAGATTAAATACACTTAGACCTGTACATCATCTCATAAATACCAATAAGATTGACAAAGTCAATTAAGATATCATTCATGTCCCATTTTGTAAATAAATTGAGATGTTATTTTTCCCCTTTTAACTTTTACATGTTTCCACCCAGAAATGTTCACATTTGACTCCATCGACAGTAAAATGTATGGAAAGCAGTATTTTTTTTCTGAGGTAAAGAAAGGCAGCATGCCACATTTAAACATCATGTAGTATCTTCCCCACTGACTCCTATACCCTGTAAAACAATAAAAAAAAAATAAAGGTGGAAAGATTCAAAACAAAAGTTGTGTCACCTGACAGAGAGCTTAACCGTAACATGCAGTACATACTTCATTCCTTAACTGAGAGTAAAGAAGTTATGTAGTAAACGAAGGCACAAAGTCATCTGTTTGGTCTTAAACCACTGTGATCCGGCTGCTTTGAGGCCGATTCACAGCGCAAAACTCTGAAACTGGCTGGTTTCACACACAAACAGAAACATGTGGAGGTTTGGTCGTTTCTCATGTTTCCACCTGCAAAAACAGTCATCTCTGCGTGACATTTTGATGTTTGTTTTTTTCCAATTGAAAACCAACCTTACAAAAACAAATGAAAGATAAAACAGGAAGACAATTTTTTTTACATAAATACCACAAAAATAAATAAACATCAAATTATAACTGAATCACAGCCTTAAGTGTTCACCGTCTTAAATTAAAGTTGATGAAAACTACCAGGAAACTTGACACGCCAATAAAACTATTAGCAGGATAGAAAACCTGACCAGCAGGAGCACTGAGAGGCTAGCACCATCACCTGGAGAGGTTCCAGTCCGACCTCATTCAGGTTCATCAGAAAGATCTGCTTCCACAACAACGCCCCTGAGAACGACGTCTCTCCACCTCTGGTGAACATTCACACTTCTGACATGCTGGCAGAGGAGCCGAGAGGAGTTATGAAAGCCAGACCTACAGTAAGCCTGAGACCACTCACGAAGGAAAACTTTCCTTTACAGTCGTGTTAGCAGATGTGCTGGCCAGTCAGAGCAAAAATAGGTTCATCACAAAAAATGTACAGCAAAGCAATATAGAAACCGTGAGAAGAGACAAGTGGAGCTGCTACATCGGTGCGTTATAATGAGTGCTGAGCATGTGAACCCTCTCCAGATATTAATCAAACAATCTGTTTTAAATCTGTGAATGGAAACATTCAGAATATAATATAGGATGACAGATTCAAAGCACCCGACAGAGACAGTAGAGCGATGTGGAGATCTTTATGTGGATTTAAGGTGCCTTCAGAGAGGGGTGGGCCTTATGTTGATATATATCGTGGGACGATATAGATTCAGATTTCAAAGTACATTCTGGTGATATTATGTACTTTTCATTTTTAGCTGTCAAAAACTAAACCAACAATGAATTGATCTTTCTAACAAAGCCAACATATCTTATTCATCAGTGCCGTAGACCTCTATTGTTAATGAAAATTTGTATTGGTCCGCCGCTGAAAATAGTCCCCAACAAATGCCCTATTTACTCCTGGTTGAGTAACATTTACTCAAAACTACAGAGTCCAGCAATTACTGAGCCTTTTTTTAGATATGAAAGTACAATTTGTGATGTTAAATTACAACAAGCTCCATTTGCTGAAGAAGCCTTTGAGATGAAGTTAAAAGCTCGTAGTCATTAATAGTGGATCTTTTTAGGCTTTGACTGAAAATAACTTATATTTTCGTTATCTAATTATTTCTTAAATTCATTGAGTACTTAATTATTTATACTGGTAAATGTCAGAAAATTATGAAAACAGTTTTGTCTGCCCAACAGTCCTGTGTGTGTGTGTGTGTGTGTGTGTGTGTGTGTGTGTGTGTGTGTGTGTGTGTGTGTGTGTGTGTGTGTGTGTGTGTGGAGCTTGGCCTTATGGGAAATAATAAACGGCATGGTATTCACCAGGCCGTCCAATGGAATATGACATCTGTTTGGGTTTGGAAAACCCACACTTCACGTTGTTTATGTAATTGCTAAACTGTAGCTGTTATCTATGGCAACTCTCAAGTGTTTCCCACATCCCCAACATACAGTTAGAATGATTGACCACAAACAATAAATATTGGTGGACTGCCCAGCCGTGGGAGGGGGGTGTGAAAACCAGAACGATAAGGATTACCATGTAACCCAGTGCGAGTGACACCAGTAACAGTTACGGCTGCTCTACATGGGCAGGATGTAGTTGGAGTTAGCCAGTTTGCGCTCCTGTGCGGCGGGAACAGTCTCTCTGTGACGCAGAGGTCTGTGGCAGTCGGCATCCTGAAGAGGAGGGTAGTGCTGTCGGTAACACAACCAGGCGAAGGTGAGGCCCAGCAGAGAACCCACTAACACGTCTGCATGGAGAGAGAAGAGAACACACCTGTATGAGGAGTTTGATCCCACAGGGTCACATGAATGCTTTAAAAAAAAAAAAAGCGTTCATTATAAGGTTATGAGATTCAGTTTACTTAAAACTTAAGACAAGTTTCAAGTTAATTAGTTATTGTCATACGCACAACAATTACAGAGAAGTAGTTGCAATGAAAAATCACTGATCTCAGGCTCCGTCCAACAATAGTCATTAAATTTGTATCAAGAGAAAATCAAGCAAACAAGAAAAGGGAATCTAAGACATAAAATAGTGCGACTTAAAATGTAGTGATAAAACAATAGATGGGCATAGTGTGAGATATTAAGAGGTAGAGCAGAGCTCAGGTTTTTTTGTATGCGGACTGAAGTCATTAAGACAACATGCCGCTATTTGACTTTTATTCCTTCCTGGTTTAGTTAATGGATCACAGATAAAAGGTAAACACTCAAAATGAGATTGAGATCCTCCTCTACTGGTCACCAATTTATTTGTATTTTTTTTTTTACATTATGCAATTTTTGCCAATCAGGGCATTTCTGTGACTCTGACCTTGCCAGTGGTGTTTGTAGTCGCATGTTCTGGAGAGGGCGATCACGGTTGCGACGAGTAGGGGTGTGAGGAAGGCACACAGCCGCCACGCTCTGCCTTGACCAGCTGCACTGAAGCAGCGCAGCTTTCCCGCCACGTACAGAGCTGTGAAACCCAAACCTGCAAAGGCAACTGGGGCCGAGGAGAAAGGGAGGAAAGGGCGATCAGAGCCAGAGGAGGTTTTTTTTATACAGAATCGGGGGAAAACTCAAAGAGAAATCAACAAAAAGAGAAGGGGTAAAGATTAGAGATGGAGATTTGCTTTTAAGAGTGGGATTCTCTCATGCTCATGTAACAAGAGAAGAGCCTGGAGGCTAAAACACACTTATATATGTGAACAACTATGCTTCCCACTTTGTGCTTTCCTTACTGCCTGCTAATGAAAATGTATAAGCTACCGTTTGAGGCATTATTGACAGTTAAAAAGCCCTTACAGGAAGAATGCCCGCTGGGAAAGCTCTTCCTGCCCTCTATGACAACATCTGGGTCACCGCTGCAGCGAAACTCCAGGTTCATCTGACCGTCTGGGAAACAGCGATAGAAGAAGTCCGGCCGTGGCCTGATGGGGAGGGACAAACAAAGAGAGGACAGATTTAGGCTTTTATCCACTCTGACACTCTGTTTCCACATCACTTGCCATGTTTGTGTTCAATGTTTACCTGCCAACAACGAGTTTGATGACATTGGTAAAGACTCCGTTCAGCACCAGAGTCAAAGTCACAGCTGGGTGACAAAGGGAGACGGAACGTGATCATGAAAATGAGGAAATCCAAATATAAAAGAATGTTGACACTTTTTAATGACGTCTGTGTGCAGCTTTCTTACCCAGCAAGGCCTCCTTCAGGTCTCCTCGCTCTGTCTTCTTCAGAAAGGTGAAAACCAGGATTACAATCAGCGGAGTGAAAACTGCCACACTCTGAACAAAACAAGAGGAGAGGACATCCTTCAGACCACAAATTGTTTAGAATTCTACAAATATCATGATTTGGGAATGCACACAGTTTATATAGACTTTTCAGAAAGCCACTAATTTACATTTATTTCCTGTAAGAAAATAAACTTAATCTGTGAAAATACTGTAATGAAACAGAAAATTTTGACACAAATAAAATATGTGATATTCACAGCGCAGACACATTTAAAATTGTAATTTGGTGATAGTGTGTAAAGTCGGGGAATTAATCTAAATACGTATGAATTGTTCTGGTGAACGGTTGTCAAAGTGATGTTAACTTTGATTAATGTTACACACAGTATGAGGAGGGAAGCGAGTTCAGACACACTGGTTGTTATCATGGACGAGGTACGAGCAGAAAAAACTGAACTGGGTGATTTATTACTGTGTTCCTATTTAACTCAGACAAATTACTTACAAACATAAGAGTGGTGGGCACGTGGTCTCTCTCCACACGATGGAATTTATACAACCACATCTCCTCTGGCTGGATCTCACGGTAGAAAGGAGAAAGCTGCTCCGTCACACTACACCAACATAAAAAGAGCTGTTTGTTTTTGCATCATTAAAAACAATGCCCGCCTTCTTAAACTACAGATCCATAAATCAGGGATGCAAATCAATGGATATACTTACAGGAACACGAGCAACAGCATCAGCCGGACGGAAATTTCCGACAGGAAACCACGAAGCAGCCTCCTCTTCATTGTGTGTCTTGGAGTGGACTTCAGTCAACAGCAAACATCGTCACTCCACTTCCATTTAACTAAACTGGGACTAAAAATGAAGAGCAGAGTTTAAGTTAATGCAATTAATTTGGTTGTTGTTAAATAAATGAGTAGTGAGCTCGCATTTCCTTAGCCAGTAACACTTAATCTAATTACTATATACATCTTCTAAAAAGAACAAATAACTGCTCTCTTTATTCCTGATGGATAATCCGAAGGAAAGAAAATAATGGCTGAGCTTTAAAAGGTCCTCCACACCCATACAGGTTTTTTCTTTATTTGTGCAGAGCAAAGACTAAAGTCACCTGACATCTTCCTGATAGTCTTGTTATTTTTTAGGATGGATATATCAGTTACCTGTATTACCTGACGGATCTTTGAGAACAATACCAGTATTTTTATATGGGAGTTTTAAAACAGAATTTTTAACAGGGATTTTGTATAGTTAGTCATTAAAAAGCTGACATCAAGGTATGTGGTGAATTGGATATTTTGCAGGAGGAACTATATATTGAAATGTCTTATTAGTTATCGACGAACATATACACTGATGCTGATGTAATGTATCTGTGAACATTATTATTGGTTGATAACTTGACGGGCAGATTTATAAGCCAGGAAAAAGTCATTTATTCCCCCTTTAAACATCGTTTATTAACAAAAATTGCTCCTGAATTTGAACAAATAGACAAGTGTCTGACAGTGTAAAAAAAGGGGAACATATCCTTGTGGTCTTTTGAAACACATATTTAAAATCAGTCAGGTGTAAAAACCCCACAGACTTTCTCAATGAGCTTTACAATTCAACATCAGCAGTCGTCAATGACCCTTGTACCTTAGTCAAACATTGTCTCAACAAAAGAAAAAAAAAAAAAAAAACCAATATACCAAAAATACGTAAGAAATAAGGAAAACATTCTCCTTTCCTCAAAGTGTTACTTTTAATCAGCGTATATCTGGTGAAATACTGGAAAAAATAATTGTGTTGACTATCTTTAAGCTTTGACTCTGTCTGTCTAAAACCTGATATGAAGGCCAACATGGTGCACCAGCGCCCTCCTCTTCCTGGTGATGCACACATTTAAAAGCTGTTATTTAATCGCATATAACATTATTACATGATTTTTATGAAAACAATTTTAAATTCACGCCTTCTGACAAGTCGCAGAACAAGGCCAACAAGCTAACAATAAGTGTCTGTGTTGCAGAAACAAGATGTTAGCAGACTGAGCTAAGCTAGCTAGCAACATCTGTCAAACAAGACATCTGGCCATTTCCGCGTTGTCAAACAGGGACCTCCAGCCCCGTCACCAACCTCTAACGGGTCCGTATCTTATCTCCTCATGCTCATGTCACCGTGTGCCGTCAGCATGAGTTAGTCCTCCACATCCTCTGGTTCTGCCGACGGTGAGAGTCGCACATTTGAGGGCTTGAGGGGAAGCAGGGATGCCACGGAGGAGACGAGCGCTGCGTGAAACCAACACAGCCATCACAGCTACTTCTGGTTTGGTATTTTCAAAGTAAAAGTATGAATTTAAAATGAAAAAACGTACCGTCTGGAAATAACCTCAATTCAAGATCCACTTCCTCGCTTGTTCTGGATAACTCGACCGTACCACACTGTTTAAGTCGGTTAGACATAACCGGGAAAAACTGTGATTTTTATTGGTATTACATTTTCTTTCTAAATATATAATCACGTTACAGGTAAAATGCATTTTTTGATCCCTTTGGCAGATGGGTTTGCTACAACTGGATATTAGGTTTAAATCATGTTTACAATATTATTCAATCATTTTCATCAGTTATTATTTGGCATAACAATTTCATGCATTTCGTGCACACTTGTGAGAATCTGATTATTTATAATAATTGTATTAGACATTAGATAATTGTATTAGACATTAGATAATTGTATTAGACAGGCCCTATTAAACGAGCTAGCTGTTTGACCTACGGTGTTGTAAATTCCAAGTCAGATTTTTATTCCATAAACTCTGGAGTTTATCTAAATAACTAACTTAACAAAAAAAAGGGTATTTGACTCGTACGTATAAACAAAGCTGGAAAATGTGGGAGGTCTGTAATTTTGTATAAACCGGAAATGGTCTTGTATGTTATTTTATCTGTCTTGACATGTGGATGCAAAAAGCCACGTCCACTTAAAGCCATCTAGAATGAATGACTGTTTATCTTCCAATTAAATCAAGTTAACTTTTGCTTGTTCCTCTAATTTCACAAAGTGGTGTAGTTTTAAATCGCATGCATTACAGTAAAAATTATTATCTACCTCATTTTTTACTAAAAAAATCAACATTATTGATGTGGTAATTTTGCATCGAGTATTATTTCTATTTAAGAGTAGTTGACTGAATTTGTTAAAATAAATCTCATATAGCGAGAGCCTTTCACTGAGACAGAGTACAGCTTTATTAAAGTCAAACTTCAGGCATGTCTGAACTCTTCAAACTCAACTTTAGAATGAAAAAGGACAGAATCAATATTCTCAAATAAAAAGACAGTCATGTACAAAAAGAGTGTCGTCTCAACAGTCACACACATTTAGAAGCAGAATTGTACAGGCAAAAAAAAAAAAAAAAAAAAAAAAAAAAAAGAGCACGCCACAGTAACATGATTCTATGCAAGTTCAATGCAAACTATTTACAAAGTTCTTCGACAATATGCAGTATGCAGTAACACAGGTCGAACAGTAATCAACATGGTATTTTGTGTTCATCCACGTTTTAATCGAAGCAACACCAAGAGAGATAGATATGACCCCAGTTAGAGTTACTGCAAGTAATTTACCACAAGTAAAAAGAGATGAGTGCTTATGAAAGTGAATTATTTATTCAAACACTATTTCTGCTCGGACAGCGTGTCAATTAAAGGAGACGGTCAGCGACATTGCACAAAAAACAAAAGACGTCACAGTGAACTGAAACATACCCGTTGACATACAAAGGGGGTTCCATCGTAAATTTAAGTGAGTATAGAAAAAAAATATATAATAATCCTGGACACAAAATCCTCCTTGGGCATATTTAAGGGTCACTTAAATGAGAGCAAACATGCTGTTAAAAACAAATGTGGGCACTACGATGAGAAGAAACCAACAAAAAAAAAACAGACAGAGAGAGAATTCTAAGTGAATGAAATGACGCACGCTGGGACACTTGAAAATGAGGCAGAAGTAATACTGCTGCTGAATCAGCTGAGAGGGGCAGGCGAGGACAAACTGGCACAATGATCATGCGATCTGCAGGTGCAAAAACATCATAAAATAAAGGCAGTAACACAAACTGTGCAAGAAAAAATAAAAAAGGAACACAAATAAAGACAAAACTCTGGCATTAAAAAAAAAAAATGCATTTAAAGAGACTCTCCAACTGAAGTGGATTAAACCAGTGTCTGATGTTGGAAGCATGCATTTCATCTGAACAGGCACCTAGACAGGAAAAAAAATAAAAGGCTTTAAGACCAGTTATATAATCACAACTCAGACAATTTCTCTGAAGCCCCAAACACAAGAGTCAAGGACACCTGTGGTCCGATAATCTCACGTGTAAAAAAAGAAAAAGATGTACATAAATAAATAATAAAAATGAAAATAATTCAAGTTTACACATGCAGACTGTTTGGAGTTTGTCAGTAAAAGTGTTTTAGAGATGCACCGTCCTGATACTGAACACCTTATTTTTATACTGAACAAAAAATGTGTCTCTGAATTTGAAGAGTTTGGCAAAATCAGGCAGCAGCAAGAAAACCTCAAGTAGACTCTTTTTTTTCTTTTCAGGAATCCACGAGAAAAAAAGCTCCCTAAAAAGGGTCAGTGATAACAGAATGACAAAAGAAGAGCAGCTGTTGAATGCAGAAGAGTTCACAAAAATGTAACATTAAATCCTCTGAAATACAGACATTTAAGTACAAGATGATTATGTGCCTCTGTTATTTATGTATGCATTATGTGCAGATATTTAGCATACTGAAGTCCTCCTCCACTCAAAAAAATGGTTTACTTACAGTAATGTTCTTTACTTCACTGTGCAGAATGATGTATGTGCAGTGTGACACAAGAAGACTTTTCTGCATTCAATGGCTCCCTTTCTTTTTTCCCCAACCTCTTTTTTAAGTCTTTTTCTAAATGATTAACACCCAGTTCATCAGATACAACGAGCTAAAAACAAATGCAGTCTAAAGTCTAACCCAACAGTCCATGCAATGAATCCTCCTTCACAAAGGTTATAATCTTAATTTTATAGGGAGGTGTTGATTCAATTTATGCTGTTGAATTGCATTGCATTATATTATCATAAGTGTCTCTTATATTTTGTCTACCTTGTTTATATCAATGAGAGTAGAATGAATATTAGAAACACCCGTCAGTCAAACGCTGTACAGTTCAACGGCACTTCAAACCACACAGTGTTCAAAATGACCGTAAAGTTGAGTCAACACATCTTTAGAAAAGCTTCAGTATCCTGAACATCATAACTGTCATGAAGGAGGATTTATTGCAGGACTGTTGTATCAGACTGCATTAGTTTTAGCTCATTGTTCTTGATAAACTGGAAACTGACTGAATGTACTCTCGGCATTTTAAGAGAGCCTACATGATCTGAAATATTTGGAAAAATTGGCACAGTTTCACCCTGTAGCTCGACTCTAAAGGCCGACCATAACAATACGCTTTAAAAAACGAATAATTAAGATAATAATTAAGGGCAGAAAACCCAAACAAACAGTCATGTAACCGGGATAGAATCACAAGCAAAAAAAAAAAAAATTATAAAAAAAAAAAAGACAAAAACTGCTGTGGAACTGAAACTTTACATTCCTATATTGAACTGCTTCACACTGCTTTTAAAACACCAATTACAGTGAGTCACGATACAGGTCGATGAGCAGCATCTGTCACCAAAGTGTGTGGAATCATTACACCGAATGTAAAAATAAACAAAAACTTATGCAATGACTAAATACAGATATTGTGTAAAAACTCCCCGTGTTTTTTAAGTATTTTTTTTATAATAATAGTCTATTTCACTTACACCATCGTGGAGAAAGGGAGACAAAGTACTGCACTGGTGTTTGAAAAAAGAAATTGGTATAAAATGTGGTGCAATAAATACAAAAAAATGTGGATTTGACGGATGAGCGATTAAAAACACTGTACAGGAGTTTGTATTTGTACATCATACTGGACTGTTGTTATACCATTACGTCTTTACACGAAGCCCAGACTTGAGGATGTTCTCCGGGTGGAACATGAAGAAGTGCGTCTCGAGGACACTGCAGACTTTTTCTGTACGAAGCCGAGCTGGCAGTCATTCGTACTTGTGCCAAAACAAACCAGCAGTGTTTAGGCCACTTTCCTCAAAGAAAAAAATAATAATAATCCACGCCCAGCAACTCGAGAGAGAGAGAGAAAAAAAAAAAAAAAAAAAAAGTTTCAACACGGTTATAATTCCGACAGAACTACAAGAAGAGGTATCCATTTTGAAACACTTGTCTTATGTTCTTTTAATACACATTTCTGTATAAATGTATGACCTAGCTAAATTGTGTAACGACAAGCTGTGTAAAAGTGCTTTTCAGGGAAAGTTTGGCGGGAAAAAAAAACCAAAAAAAAAAAAAGAACCAAGCATCAAAGAGGTCACAGTACACGACGTTACTGAAATGGACTGCATCTGGGCAATAGTCACTACAGCCAGAACCAAACTTAAGGCTGATCAACAATACTTTAAGACAGCACCAGTGATTACAAGCTGAGCTCCTCCGTCTACAATACAAATAACAGCAATTGCAACTGGAGGAAATGTGGGAACAGAACTTAATAAAATAAAAAGGATCTGTTGTGTCGTTTAAAAAAAACAACAAAAAAAAACACAAAACAGAGTTTCCTTCTTCCAGGAACAACCAGAGGCGAGGCTCCGCCCCTCCAGATCTTCACGTACTTTACAATATCATGAGCCAATTTATGTACACATGGCGAGTGAGACTGGTAATATGAAAAATCACAAGTACTTCTGTAATGTCATACCATTACACTATATACCATTATATTTCACCTTAATAGGACTATGTTCACAAGGAGGTCTGCGCAATGCTTAACACCGAAACAAACAAACGTAATACGCCACTCACCGAGATGAAGTGAGAGAATCTGTCTGTAAACATTAACAAACATAGATACTGTATATAATTATATTCATCTATACCCATAAGTATATTAAAACCATGTCTAAGGAAGGTTGGAATGTAGTGTGGTCCAATTGCACAAAAATTGGTCACCCCCCTCTCCTGCCCTTTATTTTTTCCTCCAAGAACAAAAAGAAGAGGAGATAAATACGATCACGTCTGGAGTGATGATTGGCTGTGGAGGAGGAGGAGGCCGGCCCTTTTCCAGACAGCCATCCTGTGTGTGGAATGCCGACCACAGCTTAAAGCGAGGAGAGGAGCAGCATGACGGTAGAGATGTTCAGCTTCACATCCTCCTCCTCCTCCTGTTCTTCTCTCCTTACTCGTTTAGTTCCTCAAAATTCAAGTATCTGAAGACGTGACAACACTTAAAATTTCCACACAAAAAGAAACATAATGAGGTGGTGGTCTGGTCTGATCTGTGGAGAGCATTAGTGGTGGTGTTTGTGACAAAGAGAGGAGGGATAACGGTGCACAATGATGCCTGGTCACTTCCTCCTGCCGACACTCCGGTCGCTCTGCACTCGTAACAAACGGCATCGAGGTGTTCGTCAGCGTGTCCCGGGCATCAGACCGTGGCACTGGTTTAAAAAAAGAAATAACGAAAATAACAGCACTGTATTCCCTTTCGTCACAGCGGGATCGGAGCCCAGGAGGCTAAACGGGAGCGCACTTTACAGGGAATGAGGTATTGAGGGGAGCCGCGGTGTCACTCTGAAGCCGGCTGGCCCGCCTCCTCCTCCGCCTGCGGCTCCTCCTTGACACCGCCGGGGCTCAGGGCGGAGCGGCGAGGCTGGGCCGAGCTGGAGTTTGAGCCCAGGGGGCTGACGGGGTCGTGGCTGGAGCAGCAGGGGCGGCCTTCAAGGGTGGAGGAGGTGAGTGCCCCCGCCTCGTGATCCTGGCAGAAGGAGCGAGGGCAGAAGTCACAGAGGGACGAGGCCGGGGCGCCGCACACGCTGCAGTTGTGCCACGGACATTCCCAGCGTCCTGCAGACAGAGAGGTCAATTCATATTACTGCCACTCAACTTCAAGTTGGTTTCAGACAAGTTCCTATCTCTGCTTCCTTGTGTGAATCACTGCATTTTTATTTTTATTTTCAAGCCTCTGGAAATTTCTGTTTGAAAATGATTTACACTGTGAGTGCCGACAATGCTTCAGACCAGTGAAACATCACATTTTGTTCAACAGAAACAATGTTGTCATTTTAAGTATTATTAACTGTTTCGTCAAAGGTCGATATCTAAAATACCTCAGCAGATAAAACCAAAGTGAGAGGACGGTTGTTCCCAGCCGGGGTGACCTCCACAAGAGGCCTGAAACAAATCTGAGGGCTTGTGAGATGATTTTAACGACATGAAAGCTGAAGAAAAAAAGAATTCTACCACAAAATGTTGTTTTTTGTGTGTGGTCTTAAATGTTTTTAAGACCTTTCTGTAAAATTTCCTTTTTTACTTAAAAATTACTGAATTAACCTCTTCAGGCCTCCAAAATGATTCAGATAAAACAGGGAAGAAAATATTCTTTCCTAAATCAGTGCTTGTTTTGAGGGGTCACAAAGCAAAACGTATTTTGGGGGAATTGACATGTTGTTAAAGTAAGTTATGTTAGTTTTAGCATCCTAAACGGTACGTTATGCTGCTGAAATCAGCTGAGATTGTTATCAGTAGGATTTTGAAATCATGCATGGACAGATTTTCTCACACGTGGCCAAGCTCATTGTGTCATTACCGTATGGCGGCTTGGTGAGGTTGAGACACAGCAGGTGGTACGCCTTCGGACAGTCCTTCCTGTCGCACATCACCAGCTCGCCTCCCTCCCCGCAGCAAAAGCAGAAGTACTCGTGTGTGTGTTTGCCCTCCGGCCGCAGCTTCCGCTTCTTCGGCTTCAGCTTGGCGTTCCTGGCCTTCTCCTCCTTCTCCATCACCACGGCGCTCTGGAGGAAACATCGTTAAAAAAATAAGCTTTACAAAGTCAGGGTTGCTCTTGAACCTTATGTGTGACGGAGACAGGTTGATGCCCTCACCGTTGGCTGCACCCCGAGGAACCCAGAGCAGTTGTCTGATCCGCAGTGACAAGACGACCTCCTGTTGCCAACGCAGTGCAGGTTGTAGTTGAATGTCAGCTCCGTGTCTGAGGGAACACCAGAGACGAGATTTCAAGAAATCGCCCGGCTTGCTATGAGAGCAGGTAACGTAGGAATGTCATCACACATGTGTATTATGTTTCCATGTGAACTCACCGGCCTCGATGTCGCAGAGGGTGAAGAGTCCGATGCGAACGTCCCCGTTCACCGTCCACTTCTGGGTTTCACAGTTCGGGCTGCAGCTGTGGTTCATAAAGCGAGACGAGTTTCCTTTCGGGCCGGCGTCTATCACGCGATCCTGTGAGTGAAAGACGGACATTTGAGACACCGGGGTTTAAGGAGTTCTCCTCCTTCCGAAACAACATTCACCCACGTCACTGGCGTTACCTTGGTGAGGGTGAGCATGTAGAAGTTGGCCACCTGATTCTCATGGGCGCGCTTGATCCGCTGCTGGCACTCCTCCGAGTCAATCACCTCTCCCACGTACTCTGTCACAAAGTCGCCCTGGAGGAAAGAACAAGCATTACATTTTTAGCACAGACACTCTTATTTAAAATGACATGCAATTAGTGAGAAGGGTGGGAGTCAATGTCAAGAGCGATTTGTCTCAAAGCCAAGGTCATTAGGTATTTGATTGGCAGATCAAAGTCATTTCAGACCTAAAATACACAACAGGCTGGGACCTTAATCAACCTCCACGTTTCTTTCTGCTCCTCTCTACTGTCACCTATCTGATGAAAGAAGAAATTAAAGATTTGGTTTAGGTTGGTTTGGATTAGCATATTTTTTACCGACTCATCTGAAATTTTCACTGCTCAATGATACCTGAATGCTTTGAATTTTCTTAGAATTCATCATAACTGCTTTAATGATATATTTTCTCCTCTGGTCCCTATGTCACATTGCAATGACATGTTTCTGCTTTCAAATGTCACTTCCATTAAGAAACATATGTTTTTGTGACTCACTCTAGTCCTCGTTTGATTTTCGAATTTGATTATGCACAAGCCTTGAGTCATAGAGTCTCCAATACACTATATTGAGGGAAATCTTGACCACAGAGGATGTTGCAACTAAGAGGAAAAAGTTAACCAATTTTGCAATTCCTGATTATGTAGTTTGTTCTCCGCACTATTGGGCATCAAAAGGCCTAACGGAGAGCAGTGCTGGCTCAGCAGGGAAAACCGTCATATTGAACATTTAAGGCCCAAACGCACTGAAAGCATCCGACGTGCAGGTTTTGAAGTAACCCTTTCGTTTTAAATGGCCAAACTGCTTTGACGCCTCTAATCTGAGCTTGATTTGATTTCTTAGCATCAAATGAGGACCAGGCGACCAAAGCTGTTTTTTTCCCCGCAGGGCTAAAGGATTCAAAAGCTATGATTTTTTTTTCTCTTGAGGACCATATATTATTAAAGAATTTAATTATTCACTATCAGTTACAATTATACTGTCGCTGTCACTGATTAAAATGACAAAGTTTGCGGGGGATAATTAACATCAGCTGTCACTTCTTAACTCAAATTCAGTTAATATCTTGCTGATAAAAGACAAGAAGGTAAGAAGTATCTGTAAAATGTTGCCTATCTGCAAAAATGTTGCCTAAATAGCGACCTTTTCCTAAAATACTGCTGGATTTGTGGCGTTTAGCATTTCAAATGATGCCTGCAGTGCGCCATAAGAGCATAACATGACACTTGACCTTTAGTATCACGTTGTCAGATTTTGACTAAACTTCTAAAATCTCTGTTTTGTAATTTGATTAGGAAGCTAGTTTAGATAAAAAAAACTTGATGGTCAAGATATTCATGATTTAGGATTGGTTTAGTTAACGTTTATGATTACAGTAAATACATAAAAATTAAATAACAGTGACCCATTGAAGCTGTTTTGGATAAAAGGAACTCAACACCCACCTTCCTGAGAGCCTGGTTGGTCCTGAGGCCCCAACCGCGCCCGTCTGTCTTTATCACTTCCGTCTCTGCATACAGCCGCTTGGAGAAACACTGGTTCTCACAGCTGTCTCCTGCAGGACACACCTGACAACGGCAACACACACAAAAGGTAAGGGGCCATTCCTGAGCATAGTCTCACTGGTTTTAAAGTTGGAGGGGTAAGCTAAATAACTTATAGCGCTCCGACCTGTGGGTGACACTCGTACTGCAGCATGCGGTTGAGACACTGAGAGTGGAGGCTGCAAGGGTGCTCGTCTGTTGGTCTGCAGTTGCATCGTGGGATTTCCGATAAGTCAGCTACATGCACCTGCACTTTCCCCACTGGTTTGTTGGACTGATACAAGAAAACACCAACAGCAGAAGTAAAAACACTGAACTGATACAATTTTTGGGGTTATTTGTCTGAAGTTGTATATTAAAATATAACATCACCTTGATGAATTTGTAGGGCGGAGGTTTGCGAGAGTTGCGTTCCTGCTCTAGAGCCTCCCTGCTCTCCCTCTGTGCCTTGAGCTCCTGAAACCTCCGGGCTGCTTCTTCCAGAGCTGAAACGCATCAACAACATCTCAGAGATTCACCCTTCTGCATCTCTCAAAAAAACACATGAGAATCACAGCTGATTTGTCTCAAAAGTCAGAGAGAAAACCTTTTTGGTAAGAAATTACCTTTCTTGAAAGTTTTGTTGATGTTGATCTGACCCGTGACAAAGTTCTTGTCGTTCTCCACGTAAGGAAAGACGCGGCCCTGGTTGATCCAGTAGTAGTCGTGGGAGCCGAAGAAGAAGACGGGGAAGTCGCCGACGTCGTGGCGGAGGCTCTGAATGTTGGACGGCACCAGGCGAGGGTTGCAGATCTCCGCCGGCCACCACCTGAGAGGGGAGCGGGACGGGGGCGTTGAAAAGTGAGGACAAAGAAGAGTGTGAGGAAAACACAAACCCTAAAATCTGTCATCTAGAGTTATTATGACACGAGTGCAGAGTCACACCTGCATGCTCTTAATTCCTTCCCATTGAAACGGACTATGTGAATGATAATTCATTTGTTTATGGCAACAAACATTGTTTTATCAAGCGCCTGCAAAAATCAAAGATCTCTGATCTATGAGAGCTTCATGTTTGGCCAATAAAAAGGCAGTATTTAGGGCACATAATGCTTTCTTACATGGATGAGACATTCATGTCCCCTGCGTCTAAAATAACACATCCCATCCCATTGTTGGTGCAAAGCCAATTTGTTGCACTGAACTTCTAGAATAAAACTTGTGATATTCCATATTTTTATAAATCTAATGCTACAAAAAGACCAACAATACGTTAGCCTGTAGCTAGACTGTCTGAGGTTTTCAGACCAAAGGCCATTTGTCCCTACTGAGGACATAAATCGGTGATGGTTCAGTGTTTTTTTTAACCAGACTTATAACTTAAATTTCATCGTATAATAAACGGATAGTTGCACAAACCCCCTCAGCAGCCCTATGACCAGTGCTCTGTGCGTACCTGTAGTTGCCCAGTTTGACCCAGACAATTTGTTTGTAGTGCGGTTTCTTCCCCGCCCTGCAATCGCTGCAGGACCACGCCCCCGCCGGCATCTCCATCTCCAGACACTCCGGGTGGAAGGAAGCCGGGCATGTGTCGCAGCACAGCAACTTGCCTCCTACATTTGTAAGATGTATACATGTATGTGTGTTTGTGTGTTTGGGTGTGTGTGTGTGTGTGTGTGTGTGTGTGTGTGTGTTTGTGTGTGAGTGGGTGTCATGTGTGTGTGTGTGTGTGCATGCGTTGTGGGAAATGGGTATGCAAAGAGAGGAGGAGTGATTGATTAGGTGATGCACCTTAAAACCTGGACAAACTCTGAATCTCATTTGCAGACAAGCCTGAGAAAAAGTGCAAATACTACAAATACATCTGGTGTGATATGAAAATAATGCTCATATAGGGAAACTATTTGTATCTAAAAGCTACCATAATTACATCTGAGCATTATTCTGGAATTCAAAAATGAATGCCAGGAGCTTTTTTGTTTGAGTGGAGGCTCCTGTGAGAGCCACCACTGCATGAAAAGGACTAAACGTGGTTGGAAACACCTGCGTGTTCTCAGCACAGTTGCAACTTTAATTTCAGCAGTTACAGCATGTCTGGCAAACGGATTCAGAGCACTGTACCAAGACCAGTCTACGGGAAATACATGCGGCAGAACAGGAATAAAATATCAGCCAGCGAGTTAACAAAGAATCAGGGTTATACTTAAAAAGCAGGCATGCAGTCCTGCCAGTAAAGCAAACGTTCCCCATCACACATACCACATCCTGCACAGACCAGCTTGCATGGAATCATGTATTTTACAATTTTTGCAATTTGCAAAAACACTTTATGCAACTTTGAAAGAGAGTAATCTCCCTAATCTAGTGCTCATCTTTGATCGACTGTGATCCGATCTCGTCCCGATTGAGAATATATTCCATTCAAGGCAGGTCATGGCTCGAGAAAACAAGGTGAGCAGAATTAAATTTCGTCTTAGAAATTCAGTCGACCAAAAAAATAAATTAGTTGCAGTCAGCACAAAAAGGGGTGTGAGGCCTTTAGAAGAAAAAAAAACAAAAAAAAAAAAAAAAAAACAAGCCCAGAGTGCTGAAGCAGAGAAGTAGCGGGCCCTCCAGCAGCGATAAGCTCCACAAACACCAGACAGGACCTGGACTAATCCACAGCATCATAAAGTAGTTAACCCACTGGAGGTTTGGTGACCAATTATGCTTGTTCCCAGCAAAGACATTTGTCATGTTGATAATTTAAAGAACGTTTGATTTAACTTGTTCATAAAAACACAATTGCAGAGATATTATATCCAGATTTTTCATGCACAGCGCGAAATAATCTCACAATGGGCCTCGTGCAAGAACCACACATACGAACAGACTTGTTCTTAAGTGGCACATACGAGTGATTTAATAGAACTTGTTGCAGTAACGTCTTCCTGGGTATGCACAAAATAATATTCATAGAGAACAGACAGCCTTTGTCCAAATATCAATAACTAAATAAAAATGTATTTCTACAGTAGACCAATTTATCATGGTTTGCCAAAGATAGTTGATTTTATTGGCATTTTTAAGAAAAGCCTCTGCTGCATCTCACATCACCTGCTGTATAGTAATCTCTCAACCATCTCTGTGACACCATGTCATCTTTTAGCATCTAACGTCGGGTCAAACTATTTCTTCTTTGAACGTGGAGGTTCCTCCTTGGAAAAAAAAACAACCTATGCTGCGATTTAGATATCTTAACTCAAGGTTCTCCTACAATGGGACGTCCCATGCGACGCCAACAGAGACACAGAGGTTATATGACCACCTGTTGTCACGTGACTAGGGAAACAGACTTTGTGTCATTCCCAATACATATAGCGATAACTGGGCCTTTTGTATCGGCCGATACCAAGGAACGATTCGATACCAATGTTTAAAAAGTTATTTCTTAGATTTGTAAAACAAATAAATATAAAGCATTGTCGTTTATTATTAAATTGTAAAGTTCTTACATTTCTTAATGCATTAACAGATGTGTCAATTTTAATTTTAATTCAAGTTTATTGTGTAAATAGTATACACATACGGAATTCTATTGAATATTTTATATCGGTTCTTCCCTACATGCGACCAAGTTACACGTTCCATCTGCTGAAGAGAGCCTTGGCCACAGGAAGTGAACTTTGAGTGTAGAATTTTTTAATCACAAAATCTTTTTCATTTCTGAGTCAGTACAGCGGTGCCCTGATGACACATCGCTGTCAGCAGTATCAATATTGTCTAAACTGTGGTTTTGTCTGCCGTTCTCTTCCAGCTTATCGTCTCACTCTTGATTGAAAGCGGAAAAGCCTTACAGTATATATTACAAATCTGGGGGAATCAATTATGCAAACTATGATTGCAACGCGCCTTTTACACAAAGATACATTTTAATTGTCCCAGTGGGCAATGCACAGCATTATTAACAATTTCTCTGTTTTATAACAGGACACTGAAACTGAAGCGGCTTTTGAATTTGATTAATTTTGTTATTTACACCTGTGATTTTACTACAGTGATAAGTCAAAATGTCTGGCTTAATTTGGTAAATCTGACTTCTCATACGCCCTTGAGAGGAGAGGGTTTGGAATAATAGTAGAAAAGTGTTCTTGCAGGAAGCCCATTGTTTTCTGTTAATGTGTTAGGGAACTTGGCTGAAGTTACTTTGCGCCACTCTGCATTGAAATTAACTGCATTTTTTTTAAACCAGTTAATTAACTTTGCACCTTAAGGCTTTGAAATGAAAAATGCATACAAAAAAAAAAGGGGGGAGCAGGCACGACACAAACACAGACCAGTGGGACAAAAGGAGAAAGAGAAAATCGGTTCAGTTACCTTTCCCAACATTCTTTTTGGTAGCTGACGAAGGAGAGGGAATCATAGGTAATTTCAACTCAGCACGATTTGACTCAGTCAGAAGGTAGTGGGACTTATAGGCATATGAACTTAATATGGTGTCAGTAAGGTCTTGCACTAACAGCCCTACACAAGACACACAGGAAGAGACGGGGGTGAGCCGCAGTCAAAACTCGAAATTACCCAAAATTCACAAAGAAGAGAGAACGCAAACACGCACACACACACACACACACACACACACACACACACACACACACACACACACAAACAAGTAAAATAAAGTTTGTCCTGACACAAAGAGGCCAAACAGTGCACTCAACTTGGACAGCACAACTGGTTGAAAGTCATTTTTTTTAAAAAAAAAAAAGGGTGAATCCTGTGTTTTCTTGTCACCATCCAGGACAGAGTGCAGTGTAACAGCCTGGATCATTCATAATATTAGTATCGTGATAAAAAAACAAACATTACATTTCATGAAACATGTTATATTAAAAGATTAAAACGAGGTTTCAGTTTTCACTCATGAGATGGTACTGCAGTTGTGACTTAATGAGTAAAAAAAAAAAAGGTTATTTCCCTAAGATGACATTCATGGAGGGCGATCAAGTCTTGTTGATGCCCTTATATGTGAAGTACTACTCAGAAGAACAGATTTTGCCAATTGTGGCGATATTAAGAATGTCCAAAATGTGTCTGTTCGGGATAACTGCTTTAGAATAAAAGAAACTAAAAAAAAAACACGGCTGCAGTTGTGAGAGCTTACCTCTGGCACACAGGAAGCACCAGCCCACGTTGATGGGGGAGCTGAGGAGGCCGTTCCGCTTGGAGCCGCCGTGGCTGCTGCAGATCATGATGTGATGGGTGAGGGCCACGCTGCCCGCCGCCACGCAGCCGTCCCCCGTGTGATAGGCCACTGGACAGCGGATGCAGCGCATCAGGCGACCTGGAAGTGGTGACGCGGAGGAGAGGGACAGCTGAGTGATATTGTACAGCTGGGAAAATATATTCACTCCCTGTCACTATGGAGTTTTTTTTTTAATGAATGAGGTCGGTTTCCTTTAAGGGTTTCAGCTGTAATTAAAAGGAAATCAGAAGGATAAATTGCAACCACTTGGTGCTTTCTCTGGTGGCCAAAACATTCTAGTCCTCAGCTATTAAAATCTTATTTTTCCCCCTTGCTTCATTGTACTTTAATAACAAAAAAAGGTGAAACAGGCTCCGGCATTACATTTTAACACTTGAGGTTTTGGAGGGTCTAAAGGGTCACACGGTAAATCTGGAGGGTTGTGAGGTGTCTAATGTGGTTGAAAAGAAGAAATAACTAAGTTCTGCTACACAAGTATGCATTTTTTATTGGACTTAACTCTTAAATGTTTTATTTTTGTGTGAAATGAATGAATAACCTAGCCAAATGTGTAACTTGGCAATAAACAGCTTCTGATTCTGAAATATTTAAAATGATTACCTTTTGGGGCCTAAAACAGGCATCATATTCTCCATCACTATGTAAAAATGCACCCACACCATCCACACAGACACAAACTGCAATAATCCTGCCTCGTGTCAAAGATACTAAAAGTAGCTGACGGTGTCACAATGTGACTTTTTCTAGCCGCATTTTTGGCACCTCTGCATCTGAGAATCTTTATAAAACCACACGATATCTGTACTTTGTTGTTCATCTCTTCCCCTTTTTTTGCAGATGTGCTATTGCCAGCAAATATAATGCACCATCATCTAAAAAAGACATTTCCAGGAATATTACTTTGTTTTTCACCAGTTGGTCTGCAGCCTCTAGATGCCACACACTTAAAAAAACCAAACAGAGCACTTTAAGTTTCAGGTGAAACTGGATGTTTGTTGCAAAAAAGTGACGCCAAACGCTCTGCAGGATATGCAGTGCAAGATTTTAAAGTCCTCTCTTTCTCAATCTGAATTTCCCCTAGAAAAACACACAATGTCTTCCTCTTGCATTTCTTCTCTCTCCCATATTCTAACAGGGAAGTAAAGCCTTCGCCTTTTTCTATTGCTATTGGGCAATAACATCAGCGAGAAGCCTGAATGTAATGGAGAAAGAAAGTTTTGTTTTTATACACTTTGCTGACGTAGCACCGACTCATTACCCCACAGCTTCCACTGCAGACTCAAGGAGGAAATCAGAGGAGCTGCTTTACCTTTACTGGCCCGCTGCAGGTCTCTCTCCAGGCAGCAGGTAGAGCAGCTGTGCTGAGGGCAGCAGAAGCCTCCGTCCGAACCGGCGGTCGTGCCTGGGAGCTTGCGGACGCAGTCCTCGTGGTAGTAACAACCGCATCCGGACACGGAGCAGCGCGTCACCTCCCGGCCTGCCGTTTTACAGCTAAAACAACTGTGATTGCCTGAAAGATAAAGAATGAGAGAGAGTCGTTGAATGCACAGAGCCAAACACTACAGATGCGACGGTGGAGATTGTGTTTCCCGATTCACTCACCATTTCTGCATTCCAGGCAGGTGAATCTTCCTTCTGGTGGGGACGTCAGGCCGAGACAGTCCAGGTGAAACTGTCTGCCGCAGTCGCCTTCGCACACCGCTAAGCCCTCTCCGTACAACTCGCAGATCTACAAACAATCATCGAGAGAAAGCGAGAGAAAGACGTAAATCTATAACTGGAAGCTTGTTGAGAGAGCGAGACACAACTGAGATGATGACTCCTGAGCGCCGCTGACCTGGCAGACGGTGTCTCTCTTGCCGGTGCTGCCGTCCTGACGGGACAAGCCGGAGTCCACGGACTGAGTGTCTGAAGCGTCTGCGTCGGCTGCTGCTGGACTATCGAGACTCTTCCCAAATAAACCCTGGGAGATGGAGACAGAGTGAGCGTGTTGTTGTGTTTGGTGTGAAGAAGCACAGATGTGACCACATGTAAGCCTGCTCAGCTGCTCTTTAAAGTGTGTAAACATCCAGACTAGTGAACGGTGTGATCGGGGCTGCAACAAATGATTACTTTTATTATTAAAATAGTGAATCATTTGATTCATGGTTTAGTACGTCCCAGTCACATGTTTCAAAATGATGATCAGATGACTGAAGGTTTGTCTCGTAAATATTGTCTTTTATCTTTAAGTAAGCAAAAGTTGTTAATTCATTATGTAAGTTTGTTAAGTCTGACTTCTGCATGTTGACATTTGTTAATTGATATTGCAGTATTTTCATTGTGTGTGTGTATTTCTGTTCTTGTTTTCCTGAGTCTACCTGTGGGTCGTTGAGGCCTCTAGAGTCGGAGTCAGAGGTGTCTCTGTACTGAGAAGACGCCATCTCCACATCTGTCGACGCTCTGCTTCTCTTCTTCAGGGGTTTGCAGGCATCTGAGATCTCACTGGCTCCTAGAGCATTGCAAAAAAAAATATGGAATATGGAGAAATATGGATGGTTTTTAAGTCTAAGGAGTTCCCCCACCGCAGATGTTTTACAGGAGGCATGACAGACGGATCCCCTACCTTTCTGTGAACCGGTCCTCAGCGTGGTCTCGGGAGCCATCTCGGCCTGTGAGGAGGTTAAACAAGAAAGTTTAGGACATCATGGTGCTTGTTTTTATTCAAGTAGCAGCAGGTTAGTTTGAGAAAATTTCGCACTTAGGCCATGTTCAAACCGAAATTAACACTCGAAAAAAATTGATTCTCCGAGTCGTGCAGACTTTCTTGCAATAACGTTACATACTTTCAAACACACAGGTGGTAGATTACTCTGTAAATAGGACAGATGAATACAAACGTTTAAAATGATTGTTCCTGTAACAACTTTCCAGTGTTGTAAAGACCTCTCTTAATATTACAAACCTCTGTGAAGTGTTTTAGCACCTGATACGCCTTAAAAGTCATGAATCTGTGACTTCAACCAGAGTTACCGGATCGTTTTTTTCTTTGTCTCATCGGAACCTGAAATATGCCCCTTTTATAACACCCCTAGGATTTTCGATTTTTCATTATAATTTTGCTTAATTTAATAGATGATCGATGTGAAAAATAGTGTACAGGAAATGCGCGGCGGGACAGATGCGTCAAAGGTGCAACGCTGGAATCAAACTGGGAATGTGCAGAGCTGTTTTGTTTTCTGCGGAGGACAGATACCTGTTCCTTTTTGGTTTTCTTCTTCGGGATGGGATCGTTGCCTCTCTCTGACTCAGACCTGCTCCTGACTGACCGCCGCTGCATCTTCCTCTCTTGAGAACCTGAAAAACACATTAAAAACATCTCTTATTGACTTTACGAACACGTCAGATATACAGCAAAACACACCCTGCGTGTCGATGTGTTACCAACCGTGTGGACTGCTGTGGTGTGATCCAGGAGAGGAGTTCTGCTGCATTCCTCCCTCCTCACTCCTCCGACTGGCGGGGGAGCCTCTCCTCTCCTCCCCCTCTTCCTCCCCTTCGTCCCCGTCCTCCTCCTCCTCCTCCTCTGGACTGGGCTCTGGTTTAGCTCTGGTGTCCTCTGGCGAGCAGTATCCTAGGTCTGGCTGCCTAGACTCCCTCGCCACTCTCTCCTCCTTCTCCTGTTCTTCTTCTTCTTCTTCTTCTTCATCATCTTCTTCTTCTTCTTCTACTACTTCTTCTTCTTCTTCTTCTTCCTCTTGTTCTTGTTCTTTTTTCGGAGACGGAGCTGCTTTTTTCTGAAAGAGAGGCCAGTCGCACTTTGTGATCTCCACGTTCAGCCTCTTCATGGTGATGGAGAGAGGCAGCAGCTTCCTGGCAGCCGCTGTTTTCCAGGCCCTGACCGGTGGCGGCGAGTCCTGCCGTGCGTCGCAGCCGACGTTCGGTTTCGGGGAGGTGGCCTTACGCTGGTCCCCCCTCTGGTTCTTCTCTTCGTGTGAGGCCTGGGAGTTTGTGCCGTCGTCTGTGTTAGAAATGCTACACTGCCTTCGTGGCAGCAGTCGTCGTGGCGGCTGCTCCCTCTCCGGTGACTTCACTCCCCCCTCTTCCTTCTTACCGACTGAGCCGCTGGAGCGGCGGGTTCGCTTCTCGGCTCGGATGTTGGGTTTCTTGCTGGACGGGCCTTCATGGGGGTCTGGGTCGACGTAGATGAAGGTGTAGTTGTCAATGCGCTCCTGCCGCGACATCACTAAGGCGTCCTCGGCGTGGCCAACCCCCACCTCCCACTGAGAACGTTCCCGCTGAGGGATGGGCTTCAGGAGCTGGAGGAGAAAACATGAATTAAATATCAAAAAACTTTATTCCTAAATGGAACCTGATCAATATTGGCTTACCCAAATATTGACCAATACATGTTGGTTTAAAAATGAAAAGACGACACCGCTCCCCGTAAATTAGACTATTGATATAAAAGATACAAGTTAATGAGGAATGACTCAAAATGACTTAATGGTTTCAAATTGGCAAGTTATTTAGTGAATGCATGAGAGTTTAGGAACAGAAATTGTTGAACTATAAATAATCATGTTTTTTTTCGTAAAGGGTCTAATAAGCCCACCATAGATGAGACATGTGTTGGTATAACATAAATAAAAGTTAATTAATTCAGTCATTCATACAGTAAATTGAAAAAAAAAATTGAAATTGAAGAGAAAAAAAAAATCAAAAGAAAATGCTAAAGAGCTGCTAATAATAAGTCAAATTTGAGTCTTAAATTCTCTAAAATGTGTGCTTTGTGATTGGTTACAAATAAATAGATGATTTTACAAATAAAACACCAATAAATGACAATTTTTAAATTAAATTTTAAAATAACAGGCCCAAATAATACAATGCATTGAGTTGAACTGTGAAATACTTCTCCTCTGACTCATGTCTTTCTGACTGCTGCACTTGAGGGATTCTCTATGATACTATCCTGAATATAAATATACATATGAACAAAAAGAGGAGCAGCTAACATGTTACTCCTAAAGATTTGCATCAGTTTCAAAAAGCCCAGTATCAATCAGGTTCTACTTCAACCAAAATGTTCATCTTTTTCTATATATGTTGTATACAGTTTATACTTTTTACTAAGAACACTGGACTCCTAGAATCATAATACTGAGAGTTGACATAGCATATGAAAAGACTGACGACACTTCTCAGATGCGTCCGTACGTACTTTGTGTTTCTCTACAGGGTTTGTGGCCTTGCGCAGAGTCTCAGCCTGAAGGTCCTCGAACTGCTTCTTCCCCTGGTACAGGACTATCCTCTTCTCGTGGATCCACGCTCGCTCTGCGACGCTGCCGAAGAACTGGACGTGGTACTCCCTGTGACCTGCACAGAGACACAAGGTGGAATACGTTTAATGTCATCACGCTTTCAAAAGTTTGTGAGAAGAAACGGGAAGATCCTGTGAGTGATTTCTTTTTTCAGCGAGCGTGTTTCCCGTACCTCTGGTGTTTATGCGAGTGTGGACCTTCATCTGCGGGTCGGAGGACACCATGCAGGGCCACCAGGGGTAGGTGCCCACCTTGGACCACACCAGATCTCCTATCACAAACTCCTTACAGAAGCCAGTCTCCTGGATCACTGATGGATGGTGGACCTTCGGAACCTAAACAGGGAAACAGGAGCGAGTCACCGATTGTTCACTACAAGCTTCAGGGATTTGTGTGCAAAGAATTTCAAAAGGCTGCGGAGGGTGAACCGAAGCGCTCTTGCCTTCGGCGTCTTTGGCTCAGTTTTGATAACGGTCTTCTGAGGCTTCTCCGTCTGGACCGGGGGCGTCTCTGTCTGCCGGGGCTGGATGTGGGTGTCCTCCGTCTGCTCCGTCGTACCTGCCTGTGTCTGCGCCTGGCTCTGGTCCAGGTTCTGTTCCTCGACCTGCAGCTGCAGCCGCGCGCTCTTTTTCCTCTTCTCCTTCTTCCTCTCGTGTCGGCGCTGCATCGGAGTTGTCTCGTTCGTCTGAGAATCCTTCTGAAAAGAAGAAAATAGAAGAGAAAAAAAACAGTGGTGAGGAGACATGGGTTGACTTTTTGCTTTTGACATAAAAAGGCAGCTAAAAAAAATGGATCTCTCAGTCTGCTGAATTCACAACTCCCTCAGAGATCCACGAGTAAAAAAACAAAACAAGATACACACAGTGTAACAAATCCAAATGAACATTATTTGGGATAGATTAGACTTGTATTAAGTATGTGACGTAATCTTTCTGTGGTTCAATAAATGCTGCCTTGTTATTTTATGCCATGTATGCTGTTGAGTTTAAACATATAGAAATTAAACACCAACATTTTTGATAGTGGATTTAACCATTCAAGTTATTTTTTAAAGAAAAAATGTGAAACAATTATGGTTTGAGTTTACTTCCTTATTTGCAGAAATTGATACAATTATGCAAAGATAAAAGCAAGTACATGTCGAGATCAATATTGTAAAGAGCAGCCAAGAGGCATACGCTTACATTGATAAAGACTGTGAGATGTGGTTAAAAGCTCGTACAGTTATGTGGGCACTGAGATAAGAAGTTCAAGTTTGACAGAACTTTCACACTCATCATGCTGCAATAACAATTATTTTCATCATTGATTTATCTGCAGATAATTTCTTTAAATAATCATTATTCAGAATATGTCACAAAATAGTATAAAAACTGTCACAGATTCCTAGAATCCAGTCTGAGGTCTTCAAAACATGAAGATATTCCATTTACAATAAACTAAAACAGAGATAAATAGACAATCCTCTCGTTTGAGAAGTTGGAGACAGTACGTTATTCTTTTAATGAATAAACACATCAACTAACAAATCAAGTGTTGTATTTTTTTTTAAATGTCATCCCTCTCTTAAATGAGTAACATCTTTGGAGTAAACAACTAATTTTTTGGGAGTAAAATGTAAAAAAAAAAAAAAGACATTGAAAAAAACATTTACCTGCAGTTCTTGCAGCAGGTCTCCACACAGCGCAGACTCAAACAGCTCTTTCCCGTTCTGATACGTCTTTATGATCTTCAGCTTGATCTCTGGGGAGCTGGTTTTCTTCAGCACCCCACCAGGGGTGTTGGACAGACCGTGGGAGGGTTGAGAGGAAGGGGTACTGTCCACAAGGGAGGGCGGGGGACTGGAGGGAGGCAGGAGCAACGGGGGAGGATGGGGAAGAGTGTGGGTCATGATGTGAGGCGTATGGGGCAGGTGGTGCTGGGAGGGGGGCAGCGGCGGTGGCAGTGGCGGGGGACTCTGCGGGTGCGGGTGGGTTTGTATATGAGGCGGGTTCGAGTGGAAGTGGTGCGTGGCGTGGTGGTGGTGGTGATGGGGGAGATGGTGGTGGTGGTGGTGGAGGTGCGGGTGCAGAGGCGGGGACACGGGAGACAAAGGCCTCTCCTGGAGACCCGGGCCCCTCAGGACCGTCCCCTCCCCTGGCATGAGGCCGTGGTCGCCGTAGCTCCGGATGGCCCCATAGCCGTTGGCCGAGCCGTTGGGGAACTGCGAGTACATGGAGAACTTGGCCTGCGGCTCGTACATGCCCAGACCGGGCGGGTAGCCGTTGGAGACATGCGACATGTCCTCCGAGGCCGACGGCGGGTAAGAAAACTCTGCATCCAGGGCAGCATCGTAGGAGGGACCACCATCCTCGCCGGGGTCACTGCCGGTGTCGCAGGTGCCTTCCTGTCTGATGTTGGCTGAGTCAATGAGCTGAGGGGGTTGCTGAATTGTATTTCCCATGATCCCTTGCATGAAAGAGAAGGAGAAATCCATTGTTGGGCTCCTGCATCCTTAACTGTCTTTTTCTTTGACTGGACCTGGTGACAGAGACGAATCCAGTTAAGAGAGGCTCTGATTAAATCCTCATCACGAACCATCACAATTATCACAACAAAACCAAGACGGACAAAGAACTTGTTCAAGATCATCTAATTTATCCTGTAAGGAGGCCCTGAGAAATATTTTGGACATGTACCACCAGCTTGATATTACATACATCAAATCTGCTCTCTGCATGACCCCTTGAGGGCTCCTATTGACCCCCTGGCTCCTGACACTTTCTATATATATAATGTACGTATACAGGATGCACAATTGGATCTGAATTGCAATATGGCCTACTGCATTTGGCAATCTGCAGTAGGCAAATATTTGTTGCAGGCAAAACGTGTCAAAGTAGCATTTTAGATTAAATACTGTCGTCCTGCAGGGATGTCCTCACCTACACATCCTATTCTACAGACATCTTTGTTAAGTAGAGATCAACACAAATATCACTCCAGGATCATTTCAATGAAATGAGAATAGTGATGTAAAAAATATATTTTCCTCTGGTATTGCAAATCATAAAGGACTTGCAATACCAATGAAAAATAAACGCAATAGGATTTAAAAAAAAATTTTTTTTATTGTTCGGGCCTAGTGTTTATGTGCATCATATAAGTGGCAGCTCCTTAACATTTTGCCCAGAGGCCCAGAAACCTACCAGCGCTCCCGTTCTGGGATACTATGCTGAACCTGGTTTTGCCTTGTGTCGGTCAGTTTGTGGTCATCTTATTAAACACATGTATTTAGCAACATGCACCATGAAGGCATAATAGAATCTGAATTTTTATACTTGATTTTGACACAGAGAACTGTACAATTAAACCTCATGATAAGGTGAAACTGTAGGACCAGGGCCCCCGTGGTAAAGACGCATACCTGCATAACATATAAATGCAGCATCCCCGGTTTGATTCCAGACAGGGACCTCAGCTGCCAGTCATGTTGTGTCTTTATTGTCTGTATCTACACTGTTTAATGGTCCCATAAGAGGAAACAAATCCAACCAAAATAATCTTGTAGCACCTACTTTTTACCATTTCAGCTAATACAGTGCTTTAGTGGGATATATTTGCAAACAAATTAGCATGTGGAGCAAACAAAATAATTGGCAACCAGGGGACCCGGGTCCTTCGGGGGGCCCCTAGAGCAGTACCACGCTTTGCCTGGCGGCTAATCCAGCCTGGATGCTTTCTGAAGTCATAGCATATTATGTGACATGTAGCACCAGCCTGAGAATACATACAGTATCTCTCAAATGTTGAAATGATTAGAAGAATAACTGAACAATATTTCAAGCAAAACTGTCAAAACAAAATCACTATTACCTGCTTCTAAAATGTGAATATTTGTATATTTGAATATTTATTTTTAAGATAATAAACTGAATTATCTTTGAGTTTTGACAAATCTAACAATTTAATTATGTTTACTTGGGCTCTGGGGAATAATTTTGATGGGCCTCTTTGACCATTTTTTATAGACCAAATTATGAATCCATGTATTGAAAAAGAATCTGCACATATTGTATTTAAAAAGGTTGTTAGTCAAAGCCCTGATAAACTTTGAGGGCTGTCTGGATGTTAGAGGACCATTAGAGGACTTGTGTGGTCAAACTCTCTCCAAAAATCAGCACAAATCATGATCCAAAAATAACCATCAATTATATTAAACTTCCCTCCATAAACACTTAAACAAATTCCAGGCAGCTTGTACTTCTGATTTAGAAAGTTTCCTCTCTGACAGCCATTAATCATCTGTGTGGTGCCTCTCTGCACGAGCTGTGGATCATTTAGTGTTTTTATTTCACCAACACAAACACATGGTGGCCTGCTATCACAAAACAAAACAAAGAGCAGCTCCCTGCTCCCACTTTGCCTCTTTTTACTGAACACTTTTTAATATCTATTATGATGAATTCATCAGGTTAAAAGTGTCGACGCTCGCAGTGAATCGACTAATCCATTGATTGTGGGTTTCATTAGTGAACACGCTCGGGTTTGGCAAAGGTGGATAACGGTGATGTAAACATCCATAAAGGTGTCAACTAACGACCACCAGCTCCCTACACATGTGTGTCACTATTTAGGGTTTCTAAGTGTTGAGGGAAACATGAATAGCCGCTTATAACTGTGACAAAAACCACTGCGCAGACAGAAAACAGGTTTCTCTGAATGATCTTATAGCTTTCTGCGATGTTAGCCTGAAGCTACCTGGCACCCAGAAGGGGCTAGTCTAGGGGGAAGACGTGGACCGTGTAGCCGGTATAAAACCACCACGACACGGGGCTGGGGTCAACGTTTATCCGTGTCTCCTTCAGGACACACGGATAACCGTCTACAGCTGCTATGTATCCGTTTAATGTGCCCCACACATGGAGGAAGATGAAGGGGGGAGCTAACGCTGGCTAGGCTAACGCTCCGCTGCCAACATGGCTGCCTGTGCCCCTTTAAATCAAACGGTCTGCCGCGATTATACCTCCATCTCCGGGGCTTTTGGTGAGAAATGTGCCCGAAAATAAGCCAGCTACGTCCCCCGATAAAAACGGACCGAGTGGACGGAGACACGGAGGAGGCGGAGGAGGAGGAGGAGGAGGGGGGACAACAACATGCAGCTATGGCCAACACGCTCATCGCCGAAGAGGAGAGCAGAGCAGAGCACAGATTTGATGCCGAGACGAAGGAGAGGAAGGAGAGCAGAATGAAACAAACACCAGTACCTTCAGCGTGTCCCATTCTAAACACATACACCAGCCAGCCACGGGTCCTCGTGTAATATAAAGGAGAGAGAGAAACAACTATCCCGTCACATAGATAAAGCTCGGGCCTTTTTCCCTTTCTCGTTTTAACGCGATTCTCCACAGAGAGGAGGAGGGGGTGTTACGCTATCTGCTCGCTGCCCAATCCCAAAGCTTGGCTCTTCTTCAATGTCGGGACTGGAGCGTTTGGTAGAAACCCTGCTGCTGACGGACGTGTGCTCAATGCTCGCCGCCCTCCTGTGTGCAGTCTTCTTAGTAGTAATAATTATAATAATAATAATGATAATAATGATCATCTCTGGCTCCCTCTTCCTCTGGTTCAACAAAAGCACCCTGCTTTTTTTTTTTTTTTTTTTTTTTTTTTTTCCTTTCTTTTTTTCCAGCCCAGGCCTTGTGGTCGGTCTCTTCTGCAGCTCAGCGCCAAAAATCACAGGGATCCGGACCGGAGGGGTTGTGAGGAGCACTCCGGGATGTGTAGTTCACTTGTGATGGCATCTGCCTTCACAGGGGAAACAATGTGGGCCAGAAAAAAAGGAAGTGGAGGGACAAGTGTTATATAAATCACATATACACTGAATTAAAGAAGGACATGTGTTTATAGGAGGGGGTGGTGTGAGAGAAGAAACAGAAACAGTTTTTAAATGTATTTTAATACTAAATTATAATTCAAGGATGAAGTATGTAAACAGTCTAAAATATTTGTTTTTATTCATTTTCCCATCCTTTATTATTTTTTCCTGCCCAGCCGTGATGCAGACCCCGTCGTTACGTTTGCACCAACGTCCAGTCGGTGTGATTGGGTTTCATCCGCCTCCTCGCCTGATCCGCTGCTGAGAGGAGCGGGAAAAGAAAGACCTCTCACTCGGCCTCGAATTCCTGGTACCACAAAAGATGTTGTCCACAGGTTATTTGCACCACGAACACCTGTTGGACAATACAAACAGAATGCATTTCTACTATAGCTTGTTATATGATAGTACTAATATGATGTATAAAAGCGCCTTAAAAATATACAAACAGTAGTTTGACAAAAATAAAGAAACTCAAAACCCACATGCTAGTTTATTTTGAGGCTTTAAACCCTTTCTGTTGCATCCTTAGTTATATTTATATTTGCCCAAAGGAAAATATTTTCTGGGCCAAATGGTTGCTGGTTGACAAGGATGATTTACATTTGAGTAATGCTCAGCAAATTTTCCTCAAAGCAAAAAGCATTTCAAAACCATAGGATTTCTGGCTAGAGTGTAAACTGCCTATTTTTTTGCTTCAAATTTATTCAGAAACTAATTTTTGAGTAAAACACAACCGGTATAAATATCAAAATTTAAAGAGCAGTAAAAGGGTTTAGCGTTACTTTAGCTGTCTGAGTAGCGTTGCCACTTATTAGTACAAGTCATCTGTTATAAGCATATATATATATATATATATATATATATATATATATATATATATATATATATATATATATATATATCCCACCATACTATTCTTGGTACTCACCATACTATTCTTGGTATTATACTATGTCATATTGAATGTACTATACTGCACATTATATTGTGGTATATCTTACACTACTATGTTATATTGTTGTACTATACTATATATTATGGAATACTATACTTCTATATTACTACACATTATACTATGTCTCTACCTATACTATATCATAATGTACCATATTAAACAACCATATGTAACATTGATTCTATTATATTCATACAGTCACTGATTACATTGACATTGACTCACTTTACCATGTTTTGTCTCCAAATGCTTTTTTATAGGTTCTATTTTTATTTAATTCTTATTCTAGTTTATGTACCTCCTAGTATTTATTTATGGCACTTTTCAACAACAATCAATAGAGGTGTGTCCTTTAAAATTCAATGATTTTGCCATATACCCATAACTTTCGTTAAATAAAATCTCACATTTTTAAAATTCCAATAATGTTTTCCGGTTTTAAGACGCTGCGAGGCAACATAACAGCTGGGACGTCGTTATGGGTATTACCCACAGAGTAACGCATCCTGCGGGACATAGACGATCTTCGGTGGGAGCGCACACAACACTCACGCGTGTACAGGCGACCTTTCAGAGCCGCTGCACAGTAGCGGACGACGAGGAGCCCAAACACGACGACTTCAGGCGTTTAAACCCCCGTAAATGGGGTTATTAGCTCACCAGCCGTTACCTTTGTCTCGCCCGTCTGCCTCGGCCGACTGTTGTGGATGGATTATCATTATTCACGTCTCACCGAGAAGCCTCACAACGCCCAGTCAGCAGCGGCAGCCATCGCTCCGTCATTGACGCTGGAGGTGAGTGGACTCGTCATCCGCCGGCTGCCATTTCACCAGCTAGCTCAGTCAGCAGCGAGCTAGCATGCTAGCATAGCTGCGGTGACCCAGCTAGCGTTAATGGGGACTCCGCTAGCATGATGCTAACGTGGATCTGATACTGTATTTATGTGGGATGTGACACGTTGCTGATACAACAGTGACCTTAGATACGTGTAGTGGCACATTGTCAAAGAGTTTAGCATGTTGTTAGCGTCGACTGAGCGCAGCATATGCAGCTGACGTTAAGAAGTGCGAGAGGTCTGTAGCTTATGTGAGGTCACTCCCACGTGTGTACTATTATTATTATTATTATTATTATTATTATTATTATTATTATTATTATTAAGAGTTTTAACGCTAAGTTAAGCCGAGGGGCTTCACGTTGTCCGGTTGATGTCAGTAAAGCAGCGGTGCCTCTGCTGAGCTGTTACATAACGTTAGCTCTGTCATATTATAACATTCACAGCAGGCTATCTAGCACAGTGTGGATGTATGTATGTATGTATGTATGTATGTATGTATGTATGTATGTATGTATGTATGTGTCTGATCTAACAGATGTTGTACCTGTTCTGCTTTTTGTACTTTTCCATTTACCATTGGGGTGAATTGTAACCAGACACCTAACATTACTCTCTCTCTCTCCCCCCCCCTCTCTCTCTCCCCCCCCCGTCTGTCTCCATGTGTGCTTTAACAGAATACTGTAATCTGTCTCTGCAATGGCAGTCTTTAGTCACCAGGTGCTCCTTGCAGTCACAAGATCAAGGTAAGTCAGCAGCACATGTCTACATTTATATCATGCAAGTTAGTAAAACAAGAACTTTAGTAACGCAAAGCAGGCTAAGTCCCACAAACTAAACAACACAACGCGGGACTGGTTCTCTTCATGAAGTTCAATGACCAATAACAAGCTCTTGCACGCTCCCTGCTGTGTCTCAGGGAGAGTCAAAAGCTGTCTTTGTTTACCTAATGTCTGCTGAAGAGGATGTCTCTCATGACACACACGAGGTAAACACAACTGCTCTGGTTTCTACTGGTGACGCAAGATCAGAAACTGGCAGCTGATAGGCCAGTTTTGTCCTCACTCTCACTACCCAAAACTCTCATGACCCCTGCAACTTTAGTTATCAGATTGTTACCCATTTCAGTTGTAGATCAGGGTGGGGCAACATGGCAATATAAAGCAGGGGCAGATAGGCCAATTTGTCAACTGTCAAAGACTTAACATGTTTAGCAAGTTAGCTGTGCTTTTAATATCTCTAGAATAATAGGGCCACCGTTACATCAACAACATTGAATTGATGGGTATTTGATCAGCCATTCCTATGTGGTTGTTTTTATCCTTGGTTCATTTTAATTGTAACTGAGTTTACAGAAACAGTTCCCGCATCTGTCAATACATGATTTCCATCTATATTTGCGTCCTATTAAAGGTTTCCATGGGGAGCTTTTGACCTGTGGTATTGCGTGAAGCCATTCGTTATAAGTGGCTCACTGTTATGTTTGTATTTTGCTCATGTACAGGGACGCATTTCACCTTATTCCACTGATCTATAGGTGGTAGTAAAGCTCCAAGAAAGGTAGCAATGTGCCAGAGAGGAAGGGAAGAAGAAGACTCAAATTATGTAAACAATTAACCATTAAAAAAGTTGACAATTAAAGTATTTGTCATCGAGTAATTGTTACAGCTCAATTAACTGATTTAGTTAATTTTCAAAATTGGAGTTGTGTATTGTAAACACGTGTTTGAACTCTATTATATTCTGTCGTTACTCTGTAAAGTGCACATTGTTATGTAATAACTAATCAGTCTTTCGTGTTGCTGTCAACAGGGGATCATATTTGTTATCCAAGAGGCACAGCTGCTCCCCTCTGTCTTCCAAAGCCTATCTCCACCTAGACGCTCCTCGCCAGGTCTCGTCCTCGCTCACGCTCAGGCACTCCCGCTACGGCTCCCCACACTGTTACCGAGGCCACGCCGTCGGCTGTGGCCACAACTCGGCCCTGCTCGCCCGCTCCCTGCACAGCTCAGGTGTTTGGCTCCAAGAAATAAAGCAGGAGGAAACTAAAACTTCACCAGCCGCCGCCCAGGATGCTTCCCCGGGAGCTAAAAAGAACGCCGTACCCCAGTCCCAACCTCCGGCGGTTCCCACTCCGACATCCGCCAGCACCACCACCACAACGGCCGCCGTCCCTCCAGTGCAGGAGAGGGCGGCCGTGATAAAGGCTCTGTATCAGAAGATTGTGGATGAGTTCAAGCACTACTACAACGGCTTCCGGTTGCTAGGCATCGATATCACGATCGCAGGCAGGATGGTATGGAGGCTGCTTCATGGGCAACTGCTCACACGCAGAGAGAGGAGACGGGTAAGAGAAACTTCATCAACTCATCAGAAATTAAGGATGTTTTACTCAAAAGTGGAGCTCTTAAATCATCATTTACTTAAATACATTTAATTAAAACAAAGTCACATCAGGTAAACCAAACCTTTTTTATTGGTAATGTACCGGAAAGTTACTGAGCTCCTGGAGATCTTTAGGATCCACACACTAGAGATGTTATTATTCAGCCATTTTCCCACATTTGTGTCCAAAGTTCAATCTCTGTTGTTTTTCTTGCCTTCTGCACTGATCCTCCTCTGTTGCCCTCTGGTCACAGCAGCAGGTCTTTCTGGTTTCCTTTACAACTGTCTGGTTTCTTTTTTATATTGACCAAAAGACAGAAGTACGTAGTCGTCCTGGTTCTTCCTCTGGGTTGTTATAAGCGAGAGGTATATTTTATGGCCTTAGGTTTCATTTGAATGGATCACGCCTTCACAGGTCAATAAGTTATGTGTACAGTATGTTCCCAAAGTTGCAATGCGTGTGAGCTACAGCAGGTATGCAGTCTTGTGGTGCAGTGGTGAGACAGACGCTCCTGTAAAGGATCATTCACAGAGTTTTAATAGTATATTTAATTCCACAATACTTAATACACTATTACAACTCCTTTATAAACTGGAAATAGGTTTAATCTGTTACACTAAATCCTGCTGTGAGAGACATTCAGTTCTAGTGTTGGTTTGTATAGTCTGCTGTGTCTTGTTAACAACTGTTTGACAGTCGTTTTACAAATAAATTGTGTTTGTAATATTTAACCCTACACATTCACATTACAAAATCATAAATTATTTGGCATAAAAAAAATGAATTTTCTGGCAGATATTAACATAATATTGAATATTTTCTTTTTTCACATTTCACAAATCAAATTACCAATAAAAACAATAATCAGAATAATTAATGAAAATGATGGTCAGTTGCCATTGTATTTTGCTCTTGAGCATTGTTTTTATTTTTTCTCTCGATAATAGGCAGATATGAATATTTTGCGAGTCTAAACTGATATAAGCCAGTATTCATTGTTTTACATAAATGCTATATTTTTTTTTAAAGAATCCTTGAATTTTAATGAATTATCAAATTCAAAAGGTTTGTACTGAGCGGGATGCTAAACAGTAAAAAAAAAAAACTTGTCAGTGCTCTTTGGTGGATAAACTATTTAACAGACAATTCTTTTTTTTTTTAATTCCTCAAACATCTTTGCTACTCCTCGTCACTTATTGGTGGACTTACACACTCATACTGATCAGGTCTGTGATCAGTTCATATCATCTGATCATTTATTGAAAATTAAGTATTTTTTTTAATCTGGGCTGTTAACTGGATCACAACACTGAGCCGTTCAAATGTCGGCAATTTAGAAATTCTTAATATTCCTCGTATGTCTACTGAAATGTGAAGTCAGTCAGTTACAGGTGGTATTATGAAACAGCGGATCACATGATGTGGTCAGCTGAGAAACCGTAACAAGCATTGTTAATACCTTCTGGAATTGGCTCTTCTGAGAAGTTCTCTCTTCATATTATGAGCTCCTCCCTGAACCTGAATCTGAATCTATGCACATTTCAGATAAGCTCCATGTAGCTAAATCACAAGTAGATTATTGGAAAAGGACATACTTTTACTTTACGAGTTGCTGATTGGTGTACACAATATTTGGCTTTTGCAAATTAGCGATCCGATCGTATATCGGTGGTTGAAGAGATGATCGCCAATTTGTATTTCCTATCAATAGTAGTAAGCGATTTCATCAACATTTTATCAGAATGAAGATGTTATTAAAGTAATCCTTAGAAAATGCGGCATGTGTGCCCGCTGAGTCCACTTAATCAGCACGGGTGACGATTACATTTTAAAAACCTTAATTACAAACCATTTTGCGGTCTTTTCCATAAGCTGCTCACCAAAACTTTGCTCTGCGCTCCATAAGAGTAGTTAAAGTTATGAATAGAATTTGGGTTGTGAAATTAATGATAATGTTAAACTGAATATGATGCTGTCACTATTAAAAGGGGGACGCTGTTTGAATACAGGAGATATTGCTATTAAATAATACATTTATTTATGTTTAAATATTTCAAGTAAAATGTTCACGCTCTTTTATGAATGTTTATTCATGTAACTAACTGTACTGCTTGCAAAAAGCTTAAATGTTTGATTATTTCAATGCAACGTCATGTGTCAATCTTTAATCCAAATTATATTCCAACATCAATAATAAAAAAAAAATACTGAACAAAAGATTAATGATTTAATGAAAATAAATATAAGACTAGGACTTGGACTGTTATTTTTAGAATAAAAAATATTTGCACTTTAGAAACGCATTAGATACGTTACAATAAGTTCTTTGACACTTGACTACGACGTCCCCACCCCCCCTCTCGAGTAACCACGATCGTACGATATGAAAATAGAAACGCAATATATGGACCCCCAAGTTGTGCACAGTGGTAAAACTATATTTCGGCTATTTAAAGACTGGCAGAGCCTCGGCGCATATGTAATGGATCTTAACATGCAAACCCCTCCAAAGTCCACATTTTCCCACGTTAAACATTGTTTGTCTCTTTGTTTACAGCTGTTGCGGACCTGCGCTGACCTGTTCCGCCTGGTGCCCTTCACCGTGTTCATCATCGTTCCTTTCATGGAGTTACTTCTTCCCGTCTTCCTCAAGCTCTTCCCGGAGATGTTGCCCTCCACCTTCGAGACAGAGTCCAAAAAGGCATGTTCTCTCACACACACACACACACACACACACACACACACACACACACACACACACACACACACACACACACACACACACACACACACACACACACACACACACACACACACACACACACACACACACACACACACCATGCCGCCTGCCTGACCACGCCGCAAGGTTCATTTTAATAATATAACTACTCATATATGTCTGCTGAACTAAGAGCCGTAGGCTACGCAGGCAGCAGACTTTATCTAATCTTCCTTTGTTTTAGGAGCTCTAACATGAAATACATGTGTATGCTGACTGTATCCTTTAAAAAAGCCCTATCAGATCGCTCTATTGTTCCTGTAATTATAACAATACCACATTCCTTTTGTTGACTTCTACTCGACTGTAAAAGAAAAGCAGCAGGTTTCTGTTCTTGGCCTGTCAACTCAGATGTTCCCTGGTGGTTCTGGAGCACGGTTCAGTGATTCACAGAAATGCTCTTGTGCTACTGGACAGCACAGACGTGTCCGGCCTCTGAAAATGTGAATGAACATAAAAAGAAAAAAACAGCAGAAAAGGGTCAGAGTTGCGAGAGACGAATTAATGATCTATGATATAATCAAAACTATGTTGGTTAAAGTACCATATTATGATTTGGGTAGTATTTTTAAAGATATATTTTCCATGTTTTTTGAAATGGAAGCAAATGCTGTAATGATCAAACAGTTTCAGATAGAGAATACCTTGATTTGAATTGTAAAAACCTGTTTTGGGGCACCAGCCCCTCTATTATTATGAGAAATATTGCTCTTTTAAGTCAAAGTGAAAATAAGAAGTTAAAAGTATGCAACAAAAAAAGGTGCTTTTAAAAACAGGGTTAATAATAATCTGGATCACATCATAAGGACGCAAAGAAGTAAAGGCCTGGACAGACAACCTGCAACACAAAACAGAATTAAATCAAAATTGTTTGTAAAGTCAGCTTTTTGTCCTAGACTACCGAGCCAATGACTGAATTTCTTATTAATCCAACTACCCCCAATACATTTTTTTCTAGAACTTGAAATGTGATCAAAACTGTTGGGAAGTGGAGAAACCAGTCAGTGCCGACTGTGTCAATCAAATGACAGCTGTAAATGAAGTATAATTTGTTTAAAACTAACCTGTCTCACCCTCCCTCTTCATGCAGGAGGAGAAGCAGAAAAAAGGTCTGGCAGCGAAGCTGGAGCTGGCCAAGTTCCTCCAAGAGACTATCGCTGAGATGGCTCGAAGGAATAAAGCAAAAGCTCAAACAGATGACGAGACGCAGCGCTTCTCCACATACGTTCAGAAGGTAAACTAGCAGCAAAGATAACACTCAACATCTTGTGCTTCGATGGAAGTCAAGTCCCACTGATTAGAGGAGTCTGTTTTTCTCTTTAAGGCTGCTTGGAATTAATCTTATTAAGTGTTTAAAAAGTGATAAGTGTCAACAACAAACTGGACCATAGTAGCGATTTTTATCAGGAATGTAAGATGCATAGAGCATAGGGGTTAGGAAAAAGATGGCCTCTAACGATTCTGTGACTAGGGGACGTCTTTTCATCACGGCTGCCCCTGAACGCATCGGACGTAAAACACTGGAGTCTTGTTAACGTTCTTAACTAGGCTAAATACTATCAGAGCTTTGGTGAGGGCGGTTAAGCTTGAGCAGCTGAATATTGATACAATCCAACCTGCTGCTACAGGCACAAATTTTATTTATTTTATTGTTTCTCTTGGCAATGCTGGGAAATGTAACCCTGCAGTTTAAGTATTTGTTGTATATTGAATTAATACAAGGTAATGCAGGTTAATGCAGCTTTTTTCTTTAATTATGAATCCTTACAATATGCTGTGTTTTAAAAATAGCATATAATCACTGAGAAAAAAATAAATCATGTATAGAAAATCTAAAATGTTGACGCATCAAGATTAATCAATTGTTTCATAATCGCATCATAGCCCTTTTGAATCGGAAAAAAATCTTGAGGCGCCTATTTCCACCCCAAATAGAGGATATTACATAATAAAAAAATCAAAACAGCAATAGGCCCTCATAACACAGAGAGGCATCGCTAGCAAACCATTGTTTTCCCATCGTATCTTTCTCTTTCTATCTTTCTCTTTTTCGTTTTTTAAACGCTGGAAAAAATGCTTTAAAACTTGACACATTGCTTGTCATTGTCACTCTTGGCCCAGGCAGCCAAGCAAATCAAGCAAGATGAAGTTCTTTTCCACGTTCTTTCTGTTCTGATAGATGTGGAAGCAACAGCGTGACAATGGCTAACGCAGACGTTAGGTGGATTTTAGCGGTCTTTAATGACAATGACCTATATAATTCAACAGCGCAACAATGGCAAGAGATTCAAGTCTGCTTGCATCCATTTTTTCCCCTTTAAATCGCATATTATCGCCTGTTTGCGGACGCAGCTGCTCCACATACGCGTAAACGTACGATACGCTTTGCCAATGCGTTTTTTAAGCGTCAGTGCCTGTAGCGATACATTTCGGTTTAATCAGCTCCCCGGTGAGGTAAACAGTTTTGCAGGTAATGGAGCAGATCATCTCCTAAAGTTTTGAATGTAGCGTTAATAAAATAGTGCATTCCATGAGATGCCGTAATTATCCAAATAAGGTAAACACATTATTTCATATAAGGAAACCGCTGATGCAGCTTGTCCCGACAGTATTTGCTCAGCCTGGTTTTGCTCTGCCTGGTTTTGCTCTAATGACTGCATGTCCTCTACAGGTCCGGGGGACAGGCGAGCAGCCAACCACGAAGGACATCGTCCGGTTTTCGAAGCTCTTTGAGGACGAGCTGACGCTGGAGCACCTGGAGCGCCCCCAGCTGGTGGCTCTGTGTAAACTGCTGGAGCTGCAGCCCATCGGCACGAACAACTTGCTGCGTTTCCAGCTGATGATGCAGCTCAGAACCATCAAGTCAGACGATGAGGTGAGACAGAAGACCGGGCAGTTGTGGTTTATCGCACAAGGGACAGTCGGCATGAGAGGAAGAAATGGACAAAGGTTATGTAACTGGGAAGTGCCATACCAGTAGTATAATGTATGTGTCCATTGGTGCACCAGCTTCCTTACAGTGATGAATCAAGACTCTGCAAATGGAATTTTACATCGTAGTAAACTATGACAATTTTTTGTTAAAACCACTGGAAAGGTTCAGATTGATTAATTCCAGCCCCTCTTGAAATGTAATTTTTTCTCAAGTTGTGCAACAGTTTTTAACTTCCCTCTTCGTTTTTACACAGATGATTGCAGCAGAGGGTGTGGCAGCTATGAGTGTGTCAGAATTACAGGCCGCGTGTCGTAGTCGGGGGATGAGGTCTCTGGGTCTCACCACCGAACAGCTACATCAGCAGATGCAGCAGGTGAGCAAAAATCTATGTTAGGTTTATAGCTTCAGTTCATCGATTGGAAACTTAATAATGGTTTTACAATTTTAGGATTTCCCAGATTTACATTTCCAGAGGGGTGAAGGGTTATAAGATTTAGGGCAAATGTCATAAAGGGATTGCAATGAAAAACAAGTTGCGAGTAGATTTTCATTTCTCCTCCATTTATCAGATCTATCGCCTCGTTGTTACAAAAGTAAAAGAAAAGACAAAAACACTCACATTCTCTAATGCTGTGTTCACACTAAACACTGAGGTGTAATTTAAAAACAAAGTCAATACCAATGAGGCAAGAAGAAATTTGAGTCATTAAAACTTTATTCCCCAACTGTGATGGTTACCTTTAACTGTAATTAATCTGCGGCTCACATACGTGCCGAACCATGAGGGGGATCAGTACGGATCATGTATCAACAGTGTCCTGAAACACCACTAGTCGCTGCCTTATTTATGCTTAGATTACGCTATTTTGATTGTAGATAGAGAAGGTACAATGTTAGCAAAGCCTAGCACTAATCAATCCTAACTCCCTTCAGAAAACAAGCTTTTGAAAAGGTGTTTGCCTGTCATCTTGCAGCCAGACCTGACCAAGCTTGAATACATATTTTTACATATTGGCATTATTATCTGGTTATTTCGGGATCCTCTATATCCCTTAATTGCAATTAATTAAAGCAAATATGTTTATTTTGGGTTCGCAGTGAGTCTCGAGCAAATGACCCGAATAAGCACAAATTATCTGGCAGTCAAACTCCTGTGAGTAACTCACTGCGAAAATTAGCTGTGCGATTGGTGTAAAAAAAAAACAGCATTAGTTGTAGTTGCAAATCCTGTTTTGGTTCATGCCTCAACTGAATTATAATAAGAGAGTAAATCTTTTTATGTTTTGTAATTGTTCTCCATATAATAAATGTTCATCTCTACCTAGTGGCTGGACCTGCACCTGAAGGAGAACGTTCCTCCGTCGCTGCTGCTGCTCTCCAGAGCCATGTACCTGACGGACATCAAACCAAAACCTCCAGTCATCCCGCCCGTTCCCAAGCTAGAGGTTCGACCTTTACGACCTACTTAAACTATTAGTGCATGTTCACTTGAATGTACAGATTAGAGAAAGCTTAACATTTCAAGCTGTTAAATGGCAAGTATGCAGGCCACTGACTTTTGGTACCGGGCAGTGTTTGCTCTCCTTATGGTAAGCCCCAGGTGTTTCATAACTACTTATGTTTCTGGTGTTAAATGATTCATTTGTAACCTGGGCTGCAACTAATATTCATATGAATTGTTTAGTCTGTCATACCTAAAGTCTATCTATTAAGCATGAAATGTCTTTCTGTCCATATATGTGTATGTTCTTTGCATATCTCAAGAACCGTCCATCCAATCTACTTCACACTTGGGGGTTCTATTGCTGGGGACCCAGTTATGAATTTGGTGCAATTTGGATCTCGCAAGACGTTATATTGTCTGCATGCAGAGGGCCTTTGTAGCCTGGAGTCACCAAGCAATGAGCTGTTCTTGACGTTGCTGCAAGCAGCTCCAAACGCTGCACTTGTGCAATACTAAAAAACACCTGTTAAAACTTCCCAGACCCAGAAGAGGTGTCTTCAAACTACTTAGACTTACAAACATTCCAAAATCCAATGATCTTTATATACTACCATATATGATCAAAGAAAAGTGGAACAAGTAAATGTTTGACTTTGTTGCCGTCAAATAAGAACTGAAACAATTAATCAATTAAAGAAATAGTTGCTGATTAATATTATTTTGATTGACTAATCATTGTAGCTCCATTACTAACCATAAACCCTTGTATGAGATTTCTCCATGTGTTAAGACATATGAAAATACTCTGCTTTCACACAGTGTCTGAAAAGATTTTCCACAATATGTTTAACTATTACAAAACTCTTGAAATTACATCTATTCATTAACCCTTATTTAACTATCCAAAATTGATGGATATGCTAATTTTGAACTTCTGGACATAAGACATCTCCTACTTAAATTACTTTAATACAGCCATCGAACTATAACCAAAAGCAGGTAGTTATTTGTGTGATGTGGTCTTCTTATCACGTTTGTTGTTGTTTTTTGCAGAAATCTACTCCTCCTCAAGCGGAGAATACAGGAACAAACACGACCTCAGTCAGCACAGACATGTTGGCGGACCCTGCTATCATCATCAAAGACAGACCGGTCAGTAAAACACACAGCGGCATCAGATAAGATCAGCTGTATTGATGACAGAGAGGAAATAAGGTTATCGCTGCAGAATAGATTTCTGTCAAAACAGTAGATGTACTTGTTGTACTGTAGAAGCTGCACAACTGTATCTCTCACTATTGTCCAGTCCTGGGATATTTTCAAATACTTATACATTCAGACAAGCTACATGTAGAACTACAAAGGTGCACTCAGTAGAGTGCAGATCTCCACTTGCTGTATCTGCAACAACCACTGCTGTATTGTGTGATGAGTGAATACAACCCAGAATTGGCCAACCCCGTCTAGACACCAATGGCCTGTAAAGCGTTGTTTATACTTGCATGTGACACCGTAGTGCGAGCCGCCTCAGACGGCGTGCACACAGCTGTGTTATCACTAGCATCCCCTATCAACCAGGGCTGGTTAAGAGTCGTGACTGAAGAGTCATCATGCTGTCAACGGCATTATAAAACAGGCAACACAAGGTGTTTGGGGAAAGTTCGAGTCACTGCAACTACAAGAAGTCCTTGAGCATGCAGCCATAACTGGCTACCCAAAATATTATGCAGTTTGCTGCAGCCGAATGCGAGACTAGCCGTGGACAGACACAGAGGTACAAACTTTAAACTCAAGCACGCTACCGAGCGCATGATCCTCCTGGCAGAGATAATTACAAAACATGAAAGAAAAATGTACAGTTTCTTAAAGTCACTGATCTTCACTGTTTTTGTCCAGTGGCTGTTTTTGTAGTTTGCAGATTTACTTAAGGTGGCTCCTCTGAGTTGTTCATACAATGCAACATAGGTAGAGAATTGATTGTACAGAAGAGCCTTAAAAACCTGCAGGACCCCTCGATCTTATGTTTTTTTTTTTTATCTGTCTGCTGTAGGTGGAGGAGATGAGAGACAAAGCTCCGATTGTGTCGGACAAACCTCTGACTCCTGCCGAAGTCCTTCAGGTGAGCACCCGTTGTTGCTTGGACCTGTAGAACCCACAGAAACCAGTGTGAGACATTATGCAACACCAGGTTTCATAATCCAGTTAGTTCCTCCTGGCTTTGATCTTTCCTGCAAGCTAATCTCTCACAGTGGGACACGGATAGAGTATAGAGACTGGTTGGGAATCTGTTCAGTTTAGATATATAGAAGTATTGACTAGAAATCTGACAGAATCACAAATACAAAAAGCTACTGGCTGAATTGGAACTAAACATCTCAAGTGTTAGTCTGTGTGAGGTTTAAAAATAGCTGATAAATATAGACCTGCCACTGTCACACACACACACACACACACACACACACACTTCAAAGAGATTATTTTTTATACCAACCAGTCACATAAAGAGTTTCTGCATCTCTCTCTTTCACACACTCGTACTGTCACTTTGCTTTTCTGTCTTGTTTTAAGGCTACTGGGTTAGTGTGTTCATACAACTGCTGTTTAAATGTCGGATCCATTTAACTCGGTTTCCATCTCTTAACACATTTCACACATTTCTAAACTAACATTCATCATTCAGGGGGATGCTGCTATTCTCCCATTCCTACGTTGGTCAAATAAATAAGAAAAATACTTTCATTTTCAGTGTCTCAAGTTACACAGTCTGTCCTCAGATAGACATGCATGTTTGCTTTGATGTGCATTCCGAAAGAAATGGAGGCACTGAGGTCTGTCAGTGTAGCACAAATTCATATAATGAATTTTCTTCAACTGCTGTTTAATATTCTCATCATTATAGGTCACTCTTGTGCATAAATCAGTACAGTATTTAAAATCCTAGTATATCAGCAGTCTAAGATGCGTACCATGTGACCATGTGACCATGTGCCTACCACCATTCATGTCTGGCTGGTGACCTTAGTCACACCCTATATCCCATGATTCGTGTTACCTAATGGCTGAATCATTAAAAGCTAAATGCTATAGACATTAAAAAGACCAATGAGTTTTAATGTTTTCAATGCGGGAAAACTGAATATTGCAGTTGTACTCATCTCTGCAACCTCTTCCACAGGCTAAAGCAGCAACAGAGGTGTCCCAGAAGAGCAAGATGAGTGCCAACGGTGTGTAAAGTGGAGCGGGAGACTCTGGACTGGAGAGAGGACGGACTCAGCTCTGTGTTCTCAGGGGAGGACAGGGGGGGATGACAGGGATATGGGGGCCGAATGACGGGCTGTTGATGGGCTACATTTCAGTAAACCGCAGCTATTTTTAAAACACCTTCTTGTGTCTCTCGGGACCAGAGTGATGGAGAAACAATGGCTCCTCTAGGAGTCCCTCTCTCTGTCAACACCCAGAGAATGTCCGCTGCCTCTCCCGCTTTGTCTTTCAGCAGGGTCGTCTTCGTACCATCATCTCCTCTGCTCTCACATTTGTGCACTCCGTTCTCTGTCAGTCTCCGTTAGAGTTGGACAAACCGACCTGACGTCTCAACGGACTGGCAGACCATTGATGGTGCGATAATTTTGACCTAATGTCCTGGAATTGACGCCCGAACCGCCCACTGCAGAGCCCGGTCAGTCGCCTGTTTGATGGGCGAGTCCCCTCACAGTCTAGACGGTCTCCTCCTCCTGTAAATTTGTAAATATCCTGTATATTTGCGTCTCTGTCTTACATCGCAGCGGCAGCGGCTCTGTACATTTTGCTGTGCAAAGGCAAAGATTATCTCCCTCGAAGTTTTTGTTTTGTTTTTATCTGGATACCTTTTTTCGCTCCTCTTCAGGATATGAGAGAAGTCACCCTTTTTGTTTTTGTTCAGAGATACGTTGCTGAACTTTTTGGATCAGTAGCTGTCCCCCCCAGCCTCTGACCAGGGTGACATAGCGTAGCTGCTTGCTGCTGAATTTAGCAAATGAAGACTGGTATATTATTAAAGAGAGAGGTCACTCCTAAAAGCCAGAGGTGACTGTGGTAAAGTGCAGTCCGCCTCCACTGGTAAACCACTGAATGGACAATCTGTAAAAAAAATAAAACAAAGGAATGTGCAGATTTTATTTGCATATACAGTATATGTATTGTGTTTTAACACTATGATACTAAGCTTTCTTTAAACTGAAAAGAGAAAATACTTTATGTTGTCCAATGAGATATATTATTAATATGGGGGAGCAGCTTAAATCCTCAAGCCACAAATGAGATAAATGTTTTGTTTTTTTATTGTGGCTCTAGAAGACATAAATGCAGAGCATTTATTTGCCCAGCTATCCTACTGCATTATAAGACCCTGAACGCTGTAATTGGAAGGTTTACTACATCAATGTGTACTGCATAAATACAGGGTTGTGTGCGTGTTTGACAGTGCTTAAGATTTTCCATCCCTCTTTATACATTTGACATTGCTGGAGTAGCTTCTTGTTTCCACACATTTTTTCCTCTTTGCTATTTATCCATAGACACATCCCAGAAGTGGATGCCATACGTGAAAGGATATTTTTTAAACAAAAAAAAAGAAAGCTAATGAAGATTTATATTATTGGTTTTTACATATGTGCCTAAGGTTAAAGGGCGATTGTGTTTGGGTTTGCATTTTTCATCAGAGACATATTTTCTGTATTGTACCATTGTCAGTTTTTGATTGAGCATCTCTGTGTGTTCAAAATGCCCAGTTGAACTTTTACCTTTTAGTGGAATGTATTAATCCCAATCTAAATTAATAATTTTGTTAAAACCCCCTGTGTTGATGCTGATGAAAAAGCAATCACCTTTTAAATCAGCTCTGCGTAAATAAATAAAATTACTCACAATAGTTGCTTTATCATATCTGGATTTTGCTCTGCTGCCATATTACAACAAAAAGTGAGCAGAGTTATAAAGCATTAATGGCATTTATTTTTGTAAACAAAAAGTGGGTGCTGTTCAACATCACCTGTCACTGAACTGTTGAGAAAGATGTTTCATGTTGATGTGCAGCCGCTCAGACTGATTTTTTTTTTAAAGTTTCTGAAGTTGATGACTGGTACCGCCCACTGCGAGTTTTCTGTTGTGCCTCTGAGACCCTGAAACTGAAAAAAAAAGTGTGTAAATTTCTGTCCCAGCTATTGGAGAGAATGCATTCATCTGCAGCCACGATTAAACTCATCCACAGATATTCCATCTTGTTACATCACATCTTTTATCATAGTGTGTCAACAACAACAACAACACTTTGTCTGGAAACTTCCTACTGCCATCTCACATGATTTGTTATATCGATGCCATCAGGGTGTGTCCTCTGTCTCCAAGTATCGTTTATTTAAGTTAAAAACAAATGCACTGTTGTCCAGTTACATCTTACCCTGCATTAAATGTATGCATCACTTGACCAGGGAAAATGAGTCTGTGTGATGGAAAACAACAAATTCACACGATTAAAGTCATTAAACCCTTTACAGACTGTGTCCTATCTCACTTTATCAACAATACTGATGAAATCCATTTTATTTAGATTATTATAGTAATTAAACCATTGTAAATACCACATATAGTTCATTACTTGCTGACTGGTTTGCTAGTGGCTTAGTGATCTCTGATGATAACCTTTAATCCACATATTAAGGTCACATGGTAACCTGTTTTCACAGAAAAACTCTTCACGTCAGGATATTTAAATGTCTTTCTTGTCACGGCCAGCAGGTGGCACCATCTGCACTCAAGAATCCATGTCAAAACCAAGGAACAAGACCAGGTGTACATTTAGATATTCATTAGTTTAAACATCCTAAACACAATTTAAACTGTCTTTACTGCAGTCACAGGATAGCGTATATACATCCATAACATCTATATCTAAATATAATGGAGCAGAAGTATAAGTATCATAAAATGTAAAATAATCAAGTATATTAGAGTAACTTAATTTAGCCTATTTAGATACATCCCACCACTGTCTATGTTTTAAAGAAATACTTTAATGATGTAAGAGTAGTTGTGTTATTTTAGGGTAATATGCTATAACTCATTAAAAGTGTTTTTGACAGACAAATGAAAAATAATAATAAACAAATATTAACCTCCATTGTTTTAGGGTGGAAGTTGAAGGCAGACATTTGAAAGCCAGACAGATATCTAAAAACCTGGCCAAATTAAACCAAATTGACACGACTGAAGTTTCAGGTTTTAAGTGAGAAAATAATGTTTGAGTGAAATGACCCTTTAATTCCCATCCTCACCTGTGCTGCGTTCAAATCCACCGGAATATGAAAAGAAAGTGATCACAACTTTCAACCTCGTATTTACTTTTACCCCCCAAACTCCGGAAATATTTGACATTGAACGAAGTAACGTCAAAACAAACAAGTCCTTCGCTCACGGTAAACTGAGGCTAAAACCAATTATGTTAGTTAAATTGAAGTACTCATTTGATAAAATGCACACTAACCCTCGCGACATACGGTTAACTTACTTTGTTCAAATATTAACGTTAAACCCGCAGTTACATACTCTCTACGTAAGGTTTACGTTAATGTCGGTGGTCGAGGGGCTTAAATATATTTCACCCACGAAAGGAGGAGGAGGTTGGGGGGGTAAGAGAGTACGGGAGGCTCTGTTTCTAAAATGGAGAGACGTCGGTGGAGTGGACACTGACGTTACAAGGTCAGTATTATGTATTCAAGGTGTTTAAAACAAATTCCGTTTTCAGTTAAGAGTTGTCTCGTAACTTTTCCCATAGCTGTTTTTTTCTGGTAAACAACGTTGTTTAAATTACAGACAAGCGTGTTAAGAGCGAAACTTGTCCGCCTCCGGTGAGCTATTTAAAGCCTGGCAGACAAAGTAGTGGTGCAAAATGATACAATGTTTCCAGCAAAAAAAGGACCATGAAATGGCATACAATAAATACACCATGCTGGTAGTCACCTGATATACAAGCGTTAAGTCTCCTAACATGGAAATATTGACTTGCTGTGGAGACACAAAATATTCGTAACGTTTATAAAACAATGATGGATCTGTGACGCACACTGGACATTTCCAGAAAACACCTGCTATGGAAAAAGTGACAAGAGAAAATCACTTCAAGGCTGTTAAGGTAAGCGTAAGTAAAGAAATGTAATGTAGTGGACATGATTTAGGTCAATATGTCCTCTCCATAAAAAGGACTTTGTCAAATCCCCGCTGAAAAACTATTTGAGCTATAACAGTGTCTTCTGTTGTACATCACTTTACCATATGTTGTGATAATGTTTTATATTGTAATGTAGATAAAATGATGTGTGCTCAACAGTTAGACTTCTTAAATTTTAAATAATAATATCGAACTTTTTTCCTTATATTTTCTCTACCTCTTCTTCTCTTTATTTTTCTTTCCCTGGATCCTCTCTGCAGCGCAAAGATGAAGTTGAACGTGATAGATCTGTTGTGTCTGACCCTTCTTCTGGTTCATATTAATTCTTCGTTGGCCAAGAAAACAGGAGGGTTTGGTGGGAAAATAAGTCTCTTTAAGAAGACCTCCAAAAGACCTCCAAAACAGTCCAAGGGTGGAACCCTCAAACAACCTAAACAACCTGAACAGTTCAACCAGGGAGGTTACCCTCAGCAACCAGGTCGACCAGGGGGTTACCCTAATCAAGGGGGTTACCCTAATCAAGGGGGTTACCCTAATCAAGGGGGTTACCCTAATCAAGGGGGTTACCCTAATCATGGAAGCTACCCAAATCATGGAAGCTACCCAAATCAAGGAGGCAGACCAGGATACCCAGCTGGAGGTTATCCAGCACAGGGCTACCCATATGGAGGAGGTTATGGCAGTTATGGGGGTCATGGCGGATATGGTGGTTATGGAGGTTATCCGGGTGGATCCCTGAACTACAACCCGAACAACAAAGTCCTGAGCCCTCACTACGGGGGCAGCTTTGGATATGGGGGCCACGGTGCTCGGGGCGGCTCTCCCTTTTCCCACTCGGTTCAGGCAATGGGCATGCGTCCCTCTGACAGGTCCAGAGGGTTTGGACGCAGCGCGGTGGTGGCAGCAGCTGGAGGGGCGGTGGTAGGGATGGCCCTGGGCTACGGGCTAGGGAGGTTCCCCCGTCCTCCCTTCAGCTTCCACAACCCCCAGGAGGAGTATTACTACAACCACTACATGTACAAGAAATATGGAGCCAAGTCTACTGATACCAACGACTACAGCAGAGACTACAAGTACAGCCAACCCCCTCAAACATACGACAGCTACATGGACTCCTGCATGAAGAGGACCGACATTCTACCGGCGGAGAACCGAAAGCAAAACAACAACCCGTCTGCTACTACCACAACTACAACTACTGCGCTCGCCTCAGCTCCAGACACTGGATCAGCCAGCAACACAACGGAGACCAACGGCACTGCAGCGGATAAGAGAACTGACCTTCATCATGCGGAGAATGGAAAGCCAAACAACAGACCAGCTGCTACGTCCACTACTACTCCTGTAACTACCACAACATCCGCTGCCCCAGACTCCGTCATTGGCAGCAAAAACCAGCCAACAAATAGCAACGGCACAGCAGCAGAAAACTCTTCGACCTCCACACCTTCAACTCCACACCCTCTAAATAAGTCTGAAGCCAGCCCAGTGCCTCCAGCTTCACAGGTTCTCAGAAAAACTGCTACTGATGTAGAGGGTGATGATGATGACATTGTCAGCATTGTGGAGATTGGCTACCCGGCACTGATCGAGCAGATGAAGGCCAGGAGATGTGTGGAGTTGTACATGGTCTACTCTGAAAAGTACTTGAAGAAAAACACTGAGCCCAGTACTACTGATGGGGTGCAGGGACTGGAGGCGGGTTTGGGGGGTTTATTAGCTGTGGTCACCAGTATTACACTGATGCTGCTGAATAGCAACATATTGATGCTGCGCTGAGTCCTTCATTAAAAGTTAAATTAACAAAGAAATACAGAAATGAGGCGTTCAACAATGAATGTGTTAAAGATATTAAGTACACAGGGTGGATCTGGGGATGAAAAAAAAATAACACGAGGCAAACGTTTTGATTTTGAAAAAAAACATCTTGATGAGTTTTGGGTGGATTGTTTGCTGAACTTTGCTGATCTCCTGACTTACAAAGTTTAGCATGGAAACACACTCAACTTTGATGTTGAACATGGCAGTGGCAGATCTAGAGGAGTATTCATGAGGTGACCACAGGGTGGCATGAAGAGAGATAGATCAACATTTGTTTTGAAAAGCCATCCGATGAAGATATTTCAACTCAAAAACATTACATTATTGTGACACACGAGTAAAGCATTGAATAGAATACCAGAATGTGTTATTAGGAATCAAGAAATTGTTTCATAAGAATATCGCTTCCACTAAAATGTAAGTTAATTGTGTTATTTTTAAGCATGTTATTTTTTTTTTATTAATCTAAATTGTTGTGTTACAATGGACACTTGGCTACTAAGCTTTGAGTGAACGGTCACTGCGTTGTTGACTTGAGTGGCTTTTTGTTTGGGGCCTTGGTCATCTCTCGCTGCATGCACTCAGACATCAAAGTTTCACTCTTATCAATTTCTGACCAGCTGTGCTGATAGTAATTGTGTAAGCTCATGAGGTGGCGAAGTTGGAGTCCTGCCTGATTCAAAGACAGTCTTGAGCGTAAGCGAGAGAATGTTAGATAAGACACTAAGAATATAGTTCATATCAGAATATTAATAATATTGGTGAATTAAAACGAGAGCTTTTACATTGAGAGTATTTGTGATATTTTCATTTTCATCATGTACTAAACACGACTGAACATTTATGTCATCATCATACAGTTTATTGAAAAACTAGAAATCTAATTAGAACCCTACTCAACACTTCTTCTAAATATGTATGCATTGTGGATCATTTTTGTAAAACAAAACAAAAAAAATTAAATTCAATCAAAAACTTCTATCTCCAGCCAATGTTTTGCCTCTCTCCCCTCTGGGGTAAAGTAGTCTGAAAGTGTAAAGACCTCTGATTTACCGATCACATCTGATGTACATATGGAAGTGAAATCGTGTTAATTTAGTTGTATTTCTCTGTGATAAATGTTGCTATCATATAACTAATTGGTTTCGTCGGTCTGATTTATTAACTGAATGAAGAGTTTTTCACTGTCCTGACTGATTTTTATTTCATAGAAACTGGTGGTTATGGGTTCACAGAATGAGTTGGTTATTAGAGTTTTCAACGTAGGACTTTCAATGGGCAGCAGGTAGCGTCAGTTTATTATTATTATTAGTGCACTGAGCTTCTTGTTCTGGCACTTAAAGCAACCACAACCGAGCTCAGCTACCTCGATTGAAATTCCTTGCACTCTGCTTTTAAGACAGAAACACAATGCAGCTAACAAACAGCTGAGAGCTTCTGAGTTTAACAGCAAGCGGCTGAAAGGTTTATTCTAGTCTGCATTGTGTCAGCAGGGCTCTTTTTACAGATAACATTACATTACATTACAGTCATTTAGCAGACGCTTTTATCCAAAGCGACTTACAGGAAGTGTATTCAACATAGGTATTCAAGAGAACTACTAGTCACCAGAAGTCATAAGTGCATCTCCTTTCTTAAACAAGCATCTTAAAGCATAAGCCAGAGCAAAAGTATAGTGCAGAAGCAAATTACTACGAAAACAATAATTGCAACAGACTAATCCGAATATAGTAAGTGCTACAAACTACTACGAATAGGATAAGTGCAGTAAACAAATACAAATTCAATAAGTGCAGCGAACTGATACAAATACAGTAAGTGCAACAACTAATACGAGTGCAATAAGTGCTACGAGGAAGGCTCAGGGTAGTACTTCTTGAAGAGGTGAGTTTTCAGCCACGCCTAAAGATGGGCAGCGACTCTGCTGTCCTGACGTCGGTGGGGAGTTCATTCCACCACTGAGGGGCCAGGACAGAGAAAAGCTGTGACCGGGTGGATCGGCCGGAGGGACCTCTGAGCGACGGGGAAACCAATCGCCCCGAGGCAGCAGAGCGAAGTGGTCGGGCGGGGGTGTAGGGCTTGACCAAGGCCTGGAGATAGGAAGGAGCTGTTCCTTTCACTGCCCTGTAGGCTAGCACCAGAGTCTTAAACTGGATGCGAGCTCTTACAGGGAGCCAGTAAAAATGAATGAAACTGCCATTGTGTGTAATGAGACTCAAGGTGTTTGTATTTAAAGCATGAAGCATTTAGATCTTTCATGTAAATAAAAGTAGCAATGCCACAATAGATATTGGCTTATTTTTATACAATAACAAGTAGCAGTTAATGTTTAATCTGACTCTTACACTGTCTTATACTGTACTGCCTTGCATCACATTATAAAAGCTCCTTTGTTTTATACCTGCAGTCTTAATCTATAATGCAACAGGTTTTGTTTGCACATAAAGGGAAGTGGAGTTCAACGTGCCCTCAAATGTATATGATGAGTGGATTAAAAATGAGCATGTAAAGTGCTGCATAGTTGTAATTTAGTACAGTATATGCAAGTACAGTATACGTACTTCATTTTGTATGTAATTTGTACAATTAATACAATTTTACCTCCACGTTTTGCTCCATACTACTCATTTATGTGTGGTGATTTTCCGAATGAGATGGACATCATCACAGAGTCGAGGATGCTGGGAAACGTGTCAAGTGTAGCCCCACCCTGGTCTGCTGTTTCTATGGCCGAGACAGTTCAGAATCAGTCCAGAACCGACACTAAACCGGAACCATAGGCGTGGCTTTTTTAATTTTTTTAATGACCTTTTATTGTAGTGCTACAAAAAAAAATACAAAAACAGAAAATGCCAGGGGATCATAACATTGATAGAATTATTAAATAAATTCATAAAAGCGTTTTATGTTTTCCATTTTTTGAATCCAGGATTGATTCAATAAATAGTTTGAATTCATTTTTTCTGTGATGACAAAGTGATGGTTCATTGGCGGAGCTTGTGCGACCATATCTCTCGTGCCGCATTACGTCATATGTGAATATCTAGTTTCCAAACTCGCCCTACATCCACACCCACGTGGGAAGGACGAGCAGGGACGCTGCGGAGGCTGAACAACACGGAAAAATACATCCACACAGTCACCACTCAAGGTAATGCTATTCCTTTATTTAAAGCAAGCCTCTCCATTTAATGCTGCTTTGAGGAATAAAATTCACATTGGGTTTTTTTTCCACACGCAACAATCTGTGTGTAATAATAATAATAATAAAAAATAAAATAATAATAGCTCAACGCTGTTTTGACAGTATTTAGTTAATTACAATCGATAGTTTCTTGACGCCATGTTTTACCAGAATAAAGGGCGGTGGCAGCGGACATGCCACATTAAAGTGAGTGCATTGTCACCAGGTCAGTATTATTGTCTGAACACAGCCTGTACTGATCTATAACCCGTGTTTGGGTCGCTTTTGTTCGGTACCGACATGACGTCCTTATTGTCGCATCAATGTGCATCCCCATCGTGAAACCTTGGCGTCCTGTGACTGGGTCGGGCCACGGACACACCTATTTTCTACAACTGTCTGGTTTGCCTACACGGAGAGACAGGTCCAGACAGGTATCTTCTGTCACGAAAATCCCAAATTACTATGCAAACTATGAAAAAACTATAAAAAAAACTGTGCGAATTAAGTTTGAAATTAACATTAACTAACAACAGATTGATTCATCATTGGATTTACAAAAAGGGAAAATGCTGACCTATCCTCCTAATTGTGACTTGTGTATCCCATGATTATTAACAAGAATTTCATTAATCACAATCACGAAAACCTTATCCTTTAACGCAAAGACACGGATCTCGTTATAATGAGATGATCTTTCTGACGTTAATCACTTCATAAATGTGTATTTTGAGTGCTGGACGTGCAGTTAAGAAGGGAGACTATCTTTTTTATCAGCGTGAGTTTACACTCAACAACTCACAGGCTAAGATAAGAGGCGATGTCAACATTTAGCCTTTATCCACACAGCTGCTTACGTTGCCCTGGAAACTGCATGAGTTTACTTGCTACAAACGGTTGACACCAAACACTGAAACTGCAAAAAACATTCATAAAGTTTGTGCTCGCATTTGAAACTGTGAAACAATCTTGGAGCTGTTGCACTGACAACAGATCACACATCGTTTTCTCCCTTTCTTGATTTTCCTTTTCTCTCCCTGCAGGGCGAAGATGAAGCTGGAGTCATTTTCTGCGCTGTTTCTTTTGCTCCTTTTGTCTCTTACTCATTTTTCACTGGCCAAGAGATCAAGCAGCTCTGGTAAGGCCACAAGCCCCAAGAAGACGCCCCCATCCAGAGGCAACACCAACAGTAATGCTGGCAACAGAAATAATGCAGCTGGATCCCCAAAGCAGGGAAGCTACCCTCCGCAATCAGGTAGACCTGGGTATCCAAGTGGTTATCCCCAGCAGCCGGGTGGGGGCTACCCTAATCGGTATCCAGCACGGGGCTTCCCATATGGAGGTGGTCATGCCGGTCATGGTGGTTATGGAGGTGGATACATCAACCAAAACCCGAACAACAAAGTCCTGAGCCCTCACTACGGGGGCAGCTTTGGATATGGGGGCCACGGTGCTCGGGGCGGCTCTCCCTTTTCCCACTCGGTTCAGGCAATGGGCATGCGTCCCTCTGACAGGTCCAGAGGGTTTGGACGCAGCGCGGTGGTGGCAGCAGCTGGAGGGGCGGTGGTAGGGATGGCCCTGGGCTACGGGCTAGGGAGGTTCCCCCGTCCTCCCTTCAGCTTCCACAACCGCCACGAAGAGTATTACTACAACCACTACATGTACAAGAAATATGGAGCCAAATCTACTGATACCAACGACTACAGCAGAGACTACAAGTACAGCCAACCCCCTCAAACATACGACAGCTACATGGACTCCTGCATGAAGAAGACCGACATTCTACCGGCGGAGAACCAAAAGCAAAACAACAACCCGTCTGCTACTACCACAACTACAACTACTGCGCTCGCCTCAGCTCCAGACACTGGATCAGCCAGCAACACAACGGAGACCAACGGCACTGCAGCAGATAACTCCTCGACCTCCGCACCATCAACTCCACGCCCTCTAAATCAGCCTGCAGTTGATCCTGAGCCTTCGGCTTCACAGGGAGTCAGCAGCGCTGAAGATGACGATACCGTCAGCATTATGGAGATCGGCTACCCGGCACTGATCGAGCAGGTGAAGGCCAGGAGATGTGTGGAGCTGTACATGGTCTTCTCTGAAAAGTACCTGAGGCCGACCAATGGGGCGCAGCGACTGGAGACGGGCTGGCTGGGGTTTGCAGCCGTGGTCACCAGTACTACACTGATGCTACTGAATAGCAACATGCTAAAGTTGCTCCACTGAGGCCTTTACTAGCAGTGAAAATTATGGAGAATGGGTTTATGAAAGGTGTGGGAAATGATTAGGGAGAGGGATTTCTTTATTGTGTGTCGATTTCTACGTTATCTTAATATTTAAGCATCACATACTCATGCATGTGCTTGTCTGGCACATAGTACCGTATCTTCGAACTATCTGTTCAAGGAAAGGAGTGTTGGAACAGATTTTCTGTACTTAAGCTTTGAAAGGCTTAAGTACAGAAATCTGGTCCATTAATGTCCATTAAGAGTGAACTAAACATGCTCTCTAGCTGGGAGAGATTCAATTACAACAAACCAAAGATTCCCCTCAGTGTGCACTCTCTCCCCATATAAATAAAGAGTGGCACTCCCACTACTCATATTTCTTTGTTTGTGATGTATTTACCAGAAAAAGCATAGTTTTCTTTTAATATTTATTCAAGGAAACTTGGTCTTTGTTGTTATTTTGAATCAGAGGAAAAAGCGACTCAGAGTTCGTTTGCACTTGTGGTGGTGGTACAGACGGTTCTGGTGACAATCTGTGTAATGGCCATCGGCTTCTTAAATGTGATATGATTATTTAAACACCAGGGATGTTAATGTTTGGAGGACTGTCTGATTCAAGGACAGTTTAAAGAGTTGGAAAACAGTGAATAGTGGTCTAAAACTATCAATTTATAGTGGACTTCTACTTGTCTTCTACTTGTCTATTAGTCTACTATTACAGTACAAATATAACTGCCTTTGACCAGCGGGTTTTACAGTAAGAGTATGACTATATATAATGGTTCATATCTACTTTGTAGCTTAAACATATATGCACTTTTATGATATAAAAAGCTGATTATTAAATCTGTCTGTACTTATTTTATGTGCACTAACACACTCTTTACACACCTACTTTGGAACCAATGCAAAACAAAGTGCGCTTTTCCTGAATATGTATGTGTGTTGTCCTAACCGTGTTCCATGTGTACTGCTTAGTACAGTGTGTTGTATATTTTCAGATACTTTTGATACACTTGCGTCTTTCATCCCTGTCCACTCTGTCCATTGTTTTGCCTTCCTCTTCTGTCTCTGGGTAGCTTGTGAATGCATCCCCCGATGTACTTAATCCTGAGCCGGATTCATATCCAAATCCTACTGAATCTTATCTTGCATTATCAGCGGAGTTTCTAATTGTTAAGGCCGCATATCAAGATATGTGCAGGAGAGGAGATTTATACAATCAGTTTTCTTTCTTAACTTAAATAACTATTTGAAAAAGGTACACTCTGGAGTTTAATTGGTAACAAACTGTTCAAATTCAAAACGCCTCTAAAAATATATTTTATGTGACTAACACACGTGGAAGACATTTCCTAGCTCATAATTTATTATGTGAACATAGATCATTTGTAACTCCGATATATCTGAATAAGCTGTTTGAGATGAGAATTACTAGTAATCAATGCCACCTCTGTGTTGGTATATAATCCTCTCTTTACTATTATATATGATGTTTTTGGATTAATATAACAGGTACATAAAAGTGTTTGTTGACTCTTATGTTAATTTAACTTCTTTATATACAGTTGGGTAGTTTTATCTACAGCAAAGCATGAAATTCGAAAAGATCATCATGTTTATCATGTCGCTGTTTAAAGAGCCTATTTAGCTTAAAAAGTAGGAGGCGTTTCTCAACCCAAAGAGGATTGTTCAATTTATCAGAAAAAATAAATAAATTGAAAATGGATTATATCTACATAAGTGGAGATATGTGGTTTTCACTAGTCAGGAAGGATCCGATAAATTGTAATCAGAAAAGTAACTAAAGCAAATGCTGTGGCCTAAAAAATAACACAATTTACCTCTGAGTTGCAGTGGAGTAGAAGTAGAAAGTAGTGCAATGGAGTACAAATACCTCAAATTTGTAAATGTATTTAGTTACTTTTCACCACTTAAACCAGAAGATTCACATTTCGGAGGCAATCACTGAACTGCAATTGAAACAAACTGGTTTCATTGTTTGACCTAAGAACGATCTGATCAAAAACCTTCAGTGTACCTTTGATGTGTCCTTTCATCTATCCTGTTACCTTTGAATGTATTTTGAAAATGCACGTGCCGCTTTTAAAGAGACCTGTATGCCTTGGACTGTGAGGAATCACATTTACTGTCCTGTTGAATACTGAGGGTTGACTCGCACTTTTTGATTTGTCGTGTCAAATAAAATTCAACTTTACTAATGTGCATTTGAGGACATTTGTTTTATGACTTTTAGAATTGGGTTTGGGAGTAGTTTAGGTGACGATTGGACTTAAAAACAAGGTTTGTATAAAAAGCTTTTGTGGAGATCAATTTCATGCAAACACATTTGAATAATCAGGGTGAAATTATCTTGTGGATTGACCTTAAATTATCTAACGTCTGAGAACTTTCCGAAATGTGGCGATGGCATATGAATTTTGTTTTTCAGAAACACTGCAGGGTGAACTGGAAACTAAAGATCAGACAGAGGAAAAATATCAAGTCTGTTGCAAGAGCAAAGTGAGAGCTGTTCAACTCCTCTTTGTGATTCATTACATTACATTACATTACAGTCATTTAGCAGACGCTTTTATCCAAAGCGACTTACAGGAAGTGTATTCAACATAGGTATTCAAGAGAACTACTAGTCACCAGAAGTCATAAGTGCATCTCCTTTCTTAAACAAGCATCTTAAAGCATAAGCCAGAGCAAAAGTATAGTGCAGAGGCGAGTTACTACGAAAACAATAATTGCAACAGACTAATCCGAATATAGTAAGTGCTACAAACTACTACGAATAGGATAAGTGCAGTAAACAAATACAAATTCAATAAGTGCAGCGAACTGATACAAATACAGTAAGTGCAACAACTAATACGAGTGCAATAAGTGCTACGAGGAAGGCTCAGGGTAGTACTTCTTGAAGAGGTGAGTTTTCAGCCTGCGCCTAAAGATGGGCAGCGATTCAGGTCTGAGCGTGTAATAGAGCGTGATTATTGAATGTGAAAGGTCCAGAGAACACAGCTGGATGTTGTGTCAGATTTTAACATGGTTAATACTGAGCTGTAGAGGACAGAGAAGACAGTAAACAGGAGCAATGGCGTGATCTGATTGGCTGTGAGCTCATTGGGGTGAGACAAGTCATGCAGCACTCAAAGGCTCCATCAGAGTTTTCCATTTGGTGATTAAATAACAGACTTAATGGAAGTGATATTTTTTATAGTAATAATACTATATAATTAAATATTATTCTTATGAATAATACTAATACACAGTGTTGATGGAATTACATTTTTTTCCCCAGTACTGTATGTAGCCTGCTCTAAGAGGATTTCAAAGTGTATGTTGTGAGTGCCAAAATACTACACTCAAGCCAAAATACTTAATACTTGATACTTAAAATTAGCGTTATTTTTAGTAGGTGGCGTGAAAAACATTTATTTATATGATGATATACGATACATGAAACTACTGTTAAGTTAAAAAAAAAAAAAAAAAAAAAAAAAATCACCTTTTAGATGCATTAAATGTCAAAGTAGCCTTTACGCTAACATATAGTGCAATAACACCAGAAACATAACATGTACAAAAAAATCAATAATCTCATAAGCAGAGCAGACAACCTGTTCTGTGTCAACAAAAGCAGCTGCGGCCTCAAACTCGAGTTAAAGCTGCACAGAAAGCTGCACAGCGTGCGTGCGTGCGTGCGTGTGCGCGCGTTGGATAAGTGTGTTGTTGTACTCACTTGTCTGAACGTCATTCAGCTCATCTAGTGCTCCAACTGCAATCTGATCCAGGCTCCACTTCTCTGCTGCCGCTCACTCTGGAAGCATGAAACCAGCCTCTCTGTCCCAGTACAACCAGTCCACTCAGCCCCTTTGTCCCAGTATTACCAGTCCAGTCCCCCCCAACACTTAGAGAATGAGGCTCGGCGGCCACATCGGGGAATAATAGTCTCAAACGGCAGAAAAGCTTCACTCTACGCACATTTTAGCATTTATCATGTTAGCCGGATCCAACGCGCACCTGTTGGTGACGCAACCTAATCGGAGGTGCGTTTGATTTGGGTCACATAAGCTTTCTGGCTGCTAATTTGACTAACATGACTAAAATGATCTATTTTCCAAAAAAAAGTCAGTCTATCTTCCTATCTAGAATGAGGTCTCGTTCACTAGCCTGGTCTCCTACATACAATCTATTGTAAGTATACTAGTGGTACATTTTATTTTTGATACTACCACAACTCTCGGTGCACCTTCTCTTTGTGTCACACAGTTCAGGAGACAGCAGTAGTCACTGAGTTGCAAACTCTCCATTATCCTGAGCACCTTTCAGGACGTCACTGTCAGTATGAGCTTAAAGGCTGGACTTGAAACATTATTCTTAACCTTGGAAACAGCAGCAGAGACCAATGTGCTGATTAATGACCATGAGATAAGGCAGTGATGCTGGTGAAAGTCTGATTTATCTGTGGTCACTTAAAAATGGACACATGTTTTAAGTATTTAAACAGGTTACTGTCTCTTCTCACAATTATGCAGCCAATAAAATTCAACACAAAAGTTTGTTATAAGTTCTTTTAATTATTTCAACAATAGTAAACATGGAAGCACATTTTCCTTTTTTACATAAAAACCGTGTATGTAACACTTGAATATACAGTGTAATATACAGTTGGAGAATATGAAATAAAATGAAAGTGTCTAAAATATGAATTTATAATGAAATATACTGAGAAATGGCATTATCATAGCTGCTCTTAAACTCTGGTCCTAACATGACTTGAGGTAGACTTAACCCTAATTACACATCCAATCTGTTCTATCTTCACTAGATAGTGAACAATCATCAAAAGTATAAAAAAATATATATTGTGGAGGTTAAACGGGTCAAATCCCTCCTGTTCTCAAAGACGGTCACTGCAGAGTAAAGGGGAAACAAATTGGCCTCATTTATTCATCATTCCCTCATTCAGGGGTCATATTTTAAGGGCCCTAGACTGCGTTCTGTCAGGTTGAGGGTTGTTTTCAGTCAGGGTTTGTTTGGACCTGTGTGTGTTTTTGGATCCCAGCTCGGTCTCCAGCTCTACATGACTGCGGCCCAGTGGCCCATCAGCAGGGACATCAGGGAGCCGATGACTACGATGATGCTGTTGTAGATGGGGCCGCTGGACGCTCCAGTGTAGTACTCCATGTCTCCAGAGCCTTCTGATTCGTAGCCGGGCCTGGAGCCGTAGCCTCCACCCACTCCGTACCGTGGGTAGCCATAACCCCCTCCATATCCTCCTCCATATCCTCCTCCATATCCTCCTCCATATCCTCCATACCCCCCACCTAATCCTCCGCCGTATCCGGGGCGGCTCATGGCTGACCCGATCATCGATCCTCCTATGGCTCCTACTGCGGCTGCCCCGGCTATCTTCCCCGCGCTGGGGCCGCCGCTCTGGACCGGTCTGTAGGCCTGGCCCCGGCCGAAGCTTCCACCTCGGCCGAAGCTTCCACCTCTGCCGAAGCCACCGCCTCCAAAACCTCGGCGGGCCTCGGAGCTGGGTAACAGCGTGACGAGGAGCAGCAGGCAGAGAGCTGCTGTGAGGGGGAGCTTCTGCAGCCCAGACATTATTTATTTATCCTGAAACAATAAGAC